>NC_069503.1:145173448-145420948 GCF_027579735.1 Bombina bombina | reverse complement strand
AGCTGAACACATTTGACAGATATATATATATGTGTGTGTGTGTGTATATATATATATATGTGTGTGTGTGTGTGTGTATATATATATATATATATATATGTGTGTGTATGTATACATATATATATATATATATATATATATATATATGTGTGTGTGTGTGTGTGTGTATATGCATATATATCTTAAATAAAAACATTTTGGTGGTCTACTACCTATTTATGCAAGTTTCAAATAATAAGAATATGAGATGGCAGAACACACAGCTATTATCTAATTTAGAGCCGCACAGATAATAATAGCATCTCAAATATTTACCCCTTCTAGCTAAAATGGATAATTTAGACACACACATGTATATGGAAATTACTGAGTACGGCGCAGGAGGGAAATATTCTGTCTGTTTTTCGGTTGACTGATTGCCTTTCACTAATGTGGCATTAATGGAAATTGGTCCTTCATAGACTCTTCCTTTGAGATTTCCTCTACAGGAGGTCTGCGCCTCACGGGATGTCTTTGCGTGGAATTTGTAAAATCTGACTGACTTAAACCAAGACTTGCTAAAAGATGAACATATTTCATGCAAAAGAAAATCACAGATGTTCCTTGTCCCTGCACCCGAAATATGCTCCATAGTTCTGTATTTAACCTAATTTACAGTCTGTCTGTAATTATTATCACATTACTACAAAATTTAGATGATGAATGTGTGTGAGTATATACTTAAATGACATAATAATATACATTTTTTAGTATAATACCTTCATATAGCACACTGGTCCTCATGTACTAAGGGCCGTGTGGACAAGGTTCTCAATTTCAGAACCTGTTAATCCGACTTTGCATTGAATGAGCAGTGGCTCCTGTACGATCGCCGCCCTGATGAATCATTACACATGCACTTGGGTGTGTTATGGCGCCCCCTTCTGTCATGCAAACAATTGTGAAAGAGAAGGGCCTGTCAATCACCCTGAGCGAGTGTGTTCTGGGTGATTTCAATAAGCCATCTCAGAGAGTGTAAGAAAAAGTGGTCCGGTGACCACTCCTCCTAACATTGCAGGAAGTAGTAGGAAATAAATCATGACACGGTGTAATATGTCATGTCATGTGTTGTTGTTCATCTGACGTATTTACCTAATTTTAAGACCAGCTGAAGACCACATGATTTTATTATGTCCTGATACGTAAAATCATATAATTCAAAGTAGGTGTACTTTCTTTTTCACATTAATGTATATGCGCCTGAGTACCGTAAAACCCACTGAGATTTACTCTTCAACAAAGCATACCAATAAAACAAAGACCCCGGTTTTGCCAATCTCCTACAAGATTACATATATGCTGACGTACATATCCCCATGACATGGGTGGCAGATTTGTTTAGTTGACAATTTTTGAGCTCAGGAATAATTCTTCTATGCTGGGTCTCCAGACAAAGGCCTTATTACAAAGGGCATAAAAGTCCATAAACAAAATGCACTAATGCATTTCTCTGTATTTAATGCAATAGATGCCTTAGCATATATGGTTATATGATCATATATTAATTTCTTGAATTTAGAAAAATAATCTTTGCTTCCCATCTGCATCACATTTATCTCAATTTAGATTAAATGGATATGAAATCTAATAGGGTTATTTCATGTTTAAGACAGAGCATGTGATTTTCAACAACTTTTCATTTTACTTGCAACATCATATTTTCTTCATACTCTTGATATCCTTTGTTAAATAAGCAGCTATGCACTACTAGGAGCTAGCTGAACACATTTGACAGATCAATGACAAGATATATTTATATGTGCAGCTACCAATTAGCAGCTAGCCCCCAGTAATGCATACCAAGAAAATGAAGCAAAATATATAAAAGAAGCACATTGGAAAGTTGTTTAAAATCACATACTCTGTGTGAATCAGGAAAGAAAAAATTGAGGTGTTATGTCCCTTTAATTAAGATTGTTACAAATGACTATCAATAATCTAAATCACATGTAACAAAACATGTCTGATTGGTTCTGTATATGAGCTATTTTTTACTTTTACTTATGTCCATTATAATTACTGTTAATAAAGTTTATTTTATGTTATTTTAATCTGTGTTCTGTATCAGAGCAGTGTTTCTCAACTCCAGTCCTCAGGACCCTCATCAGGCCACATATTCATTATATCTTAACTAGAGCACAGGTGAAATAAGCAGCTGATGGGTGAGAGCAGGTTAGTAACCATGGTTACTGATCAGCTGATTATTTCACCTGTGCTCTAGTTAAGATACAATGACTATGTGGCCTGTTAAAGGGATACTAAACCCAATTTTTTTATTTCAGGATTCAGACAGAGAGGCCGAATTATCAAGCCGTCAACTATGCTGCATTCGCTGGCACCAATACGCTCGCCTAACATCGCGGCCGCAGACCTGAATATGATCGCCATATTTATCAAAAAATCCGGCAAAAAGCCGCGCACCAAGTACTGGGCGGTTTAGGGGTTAATAGTTTTAGTTAATGGTAGTGATGTGGGAGGCCAGGGGTTTAGGGGTTAATAGTTTTATTACAGCTGCGGGGTCCTGGAGCAGCAGGATAGGGGTTAATATATTTATTTAGTTGTGGCGGGGTCCGGGAGCGGCGGGATAGGGGTTAATAACTTTATTTAGTTGCAGTGGCCTAAAAGAGCAGCGGGATAGGGGTTAATAACATTATATAGGTGGCGGCGATGTCGGGGCGGCAGATTTAGACTCGGGGTGTTTAGACTCGTGGGTTATGTTAGGGTGTTAGGTGTAAACGTTACTGGTTTTCTACCATAGAAATCAATGGGATATTTGGCAGCATTGAACATAAACTTTCGCTGCTTTCAGACTCCCATTGATTCCTATGGAATCCGCGACCTCCAGGGTGGCGGATTGAAAACCAGGTATGCTGGGCCGGATTAGTGGCGAGCGTACATAGCACTGTGGAATCTGTTGGCGCTCTACAAATAACCAATAATAATAATAAAATAACCTGTTCGAAATTTAATAACTTGCAAAAGTTGTCAGATAGTGCCAAATTTGTATTTGGAACATATGTAATGACGTAAGCATTGATCTGTGTCGGATTGAGACAGGTGGATCGTATGTTACGTGAAAAATTTAAACTTTTGCCAGTCTGTAGGCTTTGATAACTAGGTCGAATCAGGCTCGCCACAATTACGCTGCGGAATTCCAGCGTATTTGCGGTTGACTGCTTGATAAATATCCCTCAGACCATGCAATTTTATGCAACTTTCTAATTTACTCCTATCATCAACTGTTCTTCGTTCTCTTGCTATCTTTATTTGAAAAAGCAGGAATCTACTAAGGAGCCGGCCTATTTTTGGTTCAGTACCCTGGATAGCTCTTGCTTATTGGTAGGTACATTTAGCCACCAATTAGCAAGCGCAAGCCAGGTGCTGAACCAAAAATGGTCCGGCTCCTTAGCGTAGATTCCCGCTTTTTCAAATAAAGATAGCAAGAGAATGAAGAAAAATTTGATAATAAGAGTAAATTAGAAAGTTGCTTAAAATTGCATGGTCTGTCTGAATCATGAAAGAATAAATTTGGTTTTAGTAACACTTTAAGGGTCCTTTAGACTGGAGTTGAGAAACACTGATTTAGAGGATTTTAGAGAATGTTTAAGTATTTGCTCCTTTCAGATTCCTAATTTGCCAGGAAATGTAAAAACTACTGTAACCATTTTTTTTTCCACAAAATGTATTGACTTTTTATTACAAAGAAACACTAGAATAAACACACAGTTGTGGTGAATACTGTGGAAGGAAGGAATTTAAACATCTGCAAACTGATACTCCATGCAATATTTTCATACTAACTATATCCACATCAAAACATAAAAGCACAATGCTTAAGAAGAATAGGGGCAGAAGTTCTGCTCTGTAGCTATCATTGGTGAACTAATTCATGGTACAGAGATGAGGAATTTTCTTATTTAAATTTAATTTAAATGTAAATGTTCTAATGCCCCAATATTCAGTATGGACTTGTTCTTCTCTTATTGACATATGGAGCAGTTTATCTTTTTTCCAGATGTTGCAAATAATTGTAGGTTTCAGATTACGGGTGGAGCGCAAACTTGTGCTTTCACGAACGAGATGTTTGCTCTCCACTCGTAATACTAGTGAACGCAATTGTGCGCTGGTATTAGAGGTGAGGCGCAATGCGAATGTGACCTCTATGTTAAAGCCCCTTGCCTGGCTTTTTTTTCCTAACACCTGAGACCTCATTTCCTCATCACGGATGATGGTAATGATTTAAGTATTCATTTTTATTTGGCTCGATTAAATCGTCATCAAAAATAGCCATTGTTGCCATGGACAGCAGCATTTTGTTTGTTTTTTCATTTCTGAGCACAGACAGATTGGTGGCTGTTACCGCTATTTATATCTTTGATCAGATTGTGTTATCATTTGATCTTTGGGGGTTGTGTATTTATTAAAGGGATATGAGATCCAGAATGTTTCTTTCATGATTCAAATAGAGCATGTGATTTTAAACAATTTTTTAAATTTATTTCTATTATCAATTTTTCTTCATTCTCTTGCTATCTTTTGTTGAAAATTAGGGACATAAGCTTAGGAGCCGGCCCATTTCTGGAGCACTATATGGCAGCAATTTTGCTAGAATGTTATTCATTTACAAGAACACTACATATGGCAGCACTATGTCCTGCCATATAGTGGCTCCAGATGCCTACCTAGGTATCTCTTCAACACAGAATATCATGGGAACGAAGAGAATTTAACAATAGAAGTAAATTGGAAGCTTTTTTTTAACACAGAATGCTCTGTCTGAATCTCAAAATACATTTTTTGTGTTTCATATCCCTTTAAAGGGACACTGAACCCAATTTTTTTATTTCATGATTCAGATAGAGCATGCGATTTTAAACAACTTTCTTATTTACTCCTATTATCAATGTTTCTTTGTTCTCTTGCTATCTTTATTTGAAAAAGAAGGCATCTAAGCTTTTTTCTTGGTTCAGAACTCTGGACAGCTGTTTTTGATTGGTGGATGAATTTATCCACCAATTAGCAAGGACAAACTAGGTTGTTCACCAAAAATGGGCCGGCATCTAAACTTACATTCTTGCATTTCAAATAAAGATACCAAAAGAATAAAGAAAATTTGATAATAGGAGTAAATTAGAAAGTTGCTTAAAATGTCATGCTCTATCTGAATCACGAAAGAAAAAAAAAATTGGGGTTCAGTGTCCCTTTAAGTGATTTTGGCTGTTGAATTTTATTTATCCATGTTTATTTCATAACTTGTGGGTGAATTTATGATGGTCTGCTCTGATGTTTTTTAAATATGGAAATAATGTATGGTGGTATCATTTGAATATTGATGGCTCCATTATTGAAAAAAAGTGTTTTCAGGTGTCATAAAAACAACAAAAATAAATGAACGACAATATTGGAATTGACCACCACATAATTTCCCGATCTACAATACAGAATGAGGCAGTTTTATAGTTTTTGTTAGTTTGAATGTGCATCGCTGTTGCTAGATATTTACATGCTGCTGGGGACCTGCTACTATTTAAGAAACAGATCAACAGTTGATGTAAAAAGACCTTCGCCTATTTACTTTGTGTAGACAACATCTGGAACCAATTGTGAAATAAATACATAAAGTATGAACTCAACTGTGTACATGTAAAGTAGAATTTGTTACTGTTTATTCTTTGTTTTTTTTTTATTAGCCTTACACTTATGAGTATTGTTTTTCATTTTTTTGCACGGTTAAATTTAATAAGCAATTGGCTTAGATTATTATAAACATTTAATATAATGTCTGTATTCTTTAAAAAAAATTACATTTGTAATTTCTTCATTAAAGGGATATGAATCCCAATTTTTTCATGATTCAGATAGAGCATGCAATTTTAGGCAACTTTCTTATTTAAAGACACAGAGAATGGAAAAACACAACGCTTATGTGGCTCTAAACAAAAGTGTTGTTTGAAATTTCAAATCTTCATGCAATGTATAACATATACGGGCATATTTAACAATGTGCAAACGGACATGATACGATGTAGCGTATCATGTCCGCTGCACATCGATAAATGACGACAGTGTATGCTGTTCTTGTGAACTGCTGGTGCAATGCCGCCCCCTGCAGATAGCAGGGGGTGTCAATAAACCCGATCGAATTCGATCGGGTTGATCTCGGTCCGGCGCCTCAGAGCAGACAGACAAGTTATGGAGCAGCGGTCTTTAGACCATACAGAGCTTGATAAATATGCCCCATATAGTGATAATGGTAACTCAGTGTTGAAGCTTCAACACTGAGTTACCATTATCACTATATGTTGTACATTGCATGAAGATTTGAAATTTCAAACAACACTTTTGTTTTGGGCCACATAAGCGTTGTTTCCCATGTACCAAGAATCCCTGTGCCTTTCCTGGGTTCTCATATTAGTGCTTAAAGGGACACTGAACCATAATTTTTTCTTTCACGATTCAGATAGAACATGCAATTTTAAGCTACTTTCTAATTTACTCCTATTATCACATTTTCTTCATTCTCTTACTATCTTTATTTGAAAAAGAAGGCGTGTAAGCTAAGGAGCCAGACAATTTTTGGTTCAGACAACTGGACAGCACTTGTTTATTGGTGGGTGCATTTAGCCACCAATTAGCAAGCACAACCCAGGTTGTGAACCAAAAATGGGCCGGCTTTTAAATTTACATTTTTGCTTTTCAAATAAAGATATCAAGAGAATGAAGAAAAATTGATAATAGGAGTAAAATAGAAAGTTGTTTAAAATTGCCTGCTCTATCTGAATCATGAAAGAAATAAATTGGGTTCAATGTCCCTTTAAGAGGTTTAGCACTGTGAAAACACTGCATATTAGCAAGTACATACAGCTAATGGGGCCTATCTATCAAGCTCCGAAAGGAGCTTGATGGCCCGTGTTTCTGGCGAGTCTTCAGACTCGCCAGAAACAGCAGTTATGAAGCAGCGGTCACAAGACCACTGCTCCATAACCTGTCCGCCTGCTCTGAGCAGGCGGACAGACATCGCCGGAAATCAACCCGATTGAGTACGATCGGGTTGATTGACACCCCCCTGCTGGCGGCCCATTGGCCGCGAGTCTGCAGGGGGCGGCGTTGCACCAGCAGCTCTTGTGAGCTGCTGGTGCAATGCTGAATACGGAGAGCGTATTGCTCGTCGTATTCAGCGAGGTCTGGCGGACCTGATCCGCACTGACGGATCAGGTCCGACAGACCTTGATAACTTGGGGCCATTATCTTGTTTGAACTTTCTTATTTACTGCTACATTTAGCCACCAATCAGCAAGTGCTATAAGTTAAAAAAAACTAGTTAAAGGGAGGGCGCATAAAAGCCAAAGATATCACCAATGTGATTATATGTCAATTATTTATTTAAAATACAGATCGATTTAATATAAAAATATTTTTACCAGTTAGTATAAGGGACGTCTCCCCATAACAATAAAATTGTTAAAATGCAAAGAAACCAAATTAATATCTACACATCAAAGTTTATAAACCTGGAATAAACCCAAATATATATTGGTATAAAATTTTGCTGAACAGTATAAATGTTACAAATGAAAACCTCCTGATTGCAGACAATTAGTGGGAGAAACAATGTCTCTTAATGTTGATCACCTTGTTACCCAATATTAATACAGTTCTGTTTAAAGAGGGGTTTTTCTGCTCATATAGAGCTACTGATAGCAGATGAACACGTTAGGTGTCTTGTTTTTAAATGGAGGAAATAATACCTTTTATATCGTGGCGAATTTCTAACCAGCAAAAGATATATACCACTCTTACTTAGCAATGGATAAAATAGATTATAAATTTGTTTTCCGTTGAATCAAAAGATGTGTTATCCTTACATGTGGCGGGTACGTTACCCTTTCAAATTGTGACGAGTCTGGCTCCCTCCTGCTCGGTATCTGTCCTCGAGCGGGTAGCTCCGTGTAAATCTCAGCGTCTGACATCACATGTGATGTTCTGTTTCCAGGGGAAAGCCAAATGATCAGCTGTTCTTGGCTGCTGTAATAGTATCCGCCAATCAGCACTTAGTGTTATGCACGCAGGATTGGAGTATGTAGCGGGTATATAATAGCCCTTCCAACTACAGCTCCAAAAGGGATTTCTTATGAGATAATCGCTGGGAATAATAAGAATAGTGGATAACCCGGGTTATATTTAAAAGTCAATAGATGATGGTATAAATATAAAAACAATATGTCACACTGTCACAGTGTGCCAGACATCCAAGAGGAGGAAATAGAGTAAACACTATAAGTAAAAGAGAGGTTTTTTGGATTTTCCAGCTGGATACCTGGATGCCAGCAGGTTTGAACTCTGAATGGGATGTCAAATTGTTTGTAGATACTAAATGAACAGACTTAATCATATTATTTGATGTAATTGTGTTTGCAGATATATATAGACATCCTCACGTTATTATTTATGATTCTATTACTTTTAAGGAGTATATCTTTAATTGCAGTCACCTAGCACTTATCCTACTGTTATCATATACCTGTGCTTTCATAAATGTGATTGGTTGATATATAAGAGGGAGTGTTTTATTGCCCCTTTAAATAGCACTGTGTTATGGGTAACAGAGAATGGCCATGGGTCACTGATGAAGTATATCGTAGTACATATGAAACGCGTTTGACCAGCCTTTTGTTTGCCTGTCTGTAACATTAATATGCCGAGTTGAAATACAGACTTATTGCCAAACTTTTTGAGCCTCTGCTTTTTATTACGTTGTTGCCATTTCCGTGTGCAATGGATGTTGGCTTACTTTGATACTTGGAAGCAGTGGTGGATCGCTTTCTGTTCTTGCACCGGTATAGCTGAGGAGTCCGGGTAACGTCATCATGACACCAGGAGGAACCACAGGGGCGTCACGTGTCCTTACGAGAAGTTCACACAACCGACGGCCACACACAGAGCGGATGCCTGAGCGCTCCCACGCTGTTGAGTGTATTTTAAGCTTTACATTCCTGCTTTTCAAATAAAGATACTAACAGAACAAGGAAAAATAATAGAAGTAAATTATAAAGTTGGTTAAAATTGCCTGCTCGAATCTATAATTATGTTTTTCTTGCACGTATAATCACCGATTGGATATACTCTAGTGACTATGTTACAAATAATGACTTAGATCAAAATGTCACCTATCCCTTTTCCCCCATAGCATTAATTCATTGTAATCATAGCTCTTTTCCAAACGAGGTGAGAAAGTTTAGGTCTATTGTCTATCCGATTCATGCATGGTGGAGGCTTTATAAACTTATGGTGGTAGAAAGCAGGGTTTCCAAATATATTCCATTAGTGGGTAATCCCCACTTTTCAGCAGGGCTACAGTCAGCACTTTTTCGGAAGTGGCATAATTCCGGTCTAGATAATATCTTCCTTCTATTAGACAAAGAGAAGAAGTGTGTTAAAACTTTTGAATCACTCAGGGGAGAATTTAATCTTCCCCAAAAAGATTTTTTTGCTTATTTGCAATCGAGACATTTTGCATCAGAACTAAAGCGGGATTTTGGATGGAATTGGACTCTTGTGAGTTTAGAAAATTGGCTGGTGTTAGTGAAGAATGGTTGTATGTCAATTTCCACAGTATACCAAAGCCTTATATCACTTAATGGCCCCCTTAACCTGGAAAAGATATCCTCCAAATGGCTTGCAGTGATTCTCCATTTTAATGTTGATCCTGATCTTATTCAACAGTCTATCTCTAAGGTCATGCGAACCACGCTCTCTTCTTCATGGAGAGAATCACATATTAAACTATTGTTCATGACATATTATACTCCAGACAAAGGCTCTAGATATCGAAATCCTCACTTTAATAAATGCCCCAAGTGTTCGTTCCCTTCAGCAAATTTCGCACATATGATTTGGGACTATCCAAAGATAAGATCCACCTGGCAAAAGTTAGAATATTGGATTAATAACTTCTTGGGTATTTCCCCTCTGGTCCTATCATTAAGATACATAGTGTTTCTCCAGCCCGACTCGGAAGCAGCACAAAATAATAGTAAAATAATCAACCTCTCTATCCTTGCAACCAGGTACTTACTTTTTAAAAATGGAAAGGAAAATCCAGTATTCCAGAGATTAAGAATTGTTTAAAGATGTATCTTAGAACAGACAGATATAAATCTCCACGAGGAGGAGGATGTAAGGAAGTTCTTCCAGAAATGGTCAGTATTTATTAAATCCTTTCCACCCACAGAGAGATAAATTAATCTATCCCTTTAGGAATACAGACCTTGTGGGTTTTAGACTCCTGGTAACTCCCCAATTAGAATGGAAGAAGTAGAGGAAGAAAGGTAAGGAGAGATGAAAATGTTCTTTCCCCTCCCCCCCTCCTTTTCCCCCTCCCCTTCTCCCCCCCCCTGTCTTAATTAATAATTTAAGCAATATATTTTCAGGAATTGAAAATCTCAAAAATGGTGGAATAATGTCTATATAAGTAGAATCATAATTAACTTATAATCTTGTCAGGTCATTTATATTGAATTTGTCTAGACTTCAGGTTCAAATTGCTTACAAATTTGAACATGTTTTTTCGGTTCTGTACAAACATTTTTCTGTGTACTATTTTACTTTTTTTATTCTTTTTGGCCTTGCATGGCATGAATTATGTAATTGGATCATTCCACCAGCTATAAATAATAAAAAAAATAAAAAAATAATTGCCTGCTCTATCTGAATCATGAAAGAAAAAAAATTGGATTCCATATCCCTTTAAATACTTTTAGGCCGATACTGAGATATAGCCAAATATTGCTTCAATTAACTTTTAGAAGAATATTTCTAAATTAAAAACATATGAAAAAGAAAGATGCAAATTATTTATAGTGACATGAAAACTTCAATCCCTAATTATCATTGATACAGTTTGTTTGCATCACTGAAAATGCAGGGCAAGGTTACAAGTGGAGCGCAATCAGTACTAGTGTAGGGTGGGTGACCTTGTGCAAAGAATAACTAAAGCGCTATTGATTGTGTTCCAGCTATTTTAATGCACAATATCGCTAATAATTTTTATCTTAAATTGTAATCTAGCACATAGTACATGCCAGAAAGAACACATGTGAAACTGCTGTCATTATATGAAACATTAAAGGGACATAATACTCATATGCTAAATCACTTGAAACTGATGCAGTATAACTGTAAAAAGCTGACAGGAAAAAAATCACCTGAGCATCTCTATGTAAAAAAGGAAGATATTTTACCTCACAATCTCCTCAGCTCAGCAGAGTAAGTTCTGTGTAAAAAGTTATACTCAGCTGCTCCCAGCTGCAGGTAAAAAAAAATAAAAAAATGAAGTAATGAACTGCAGCCAATCAGCATCAACAGTGCTGAGGTCATGAACTCTTTTACTGTGATCTCATGATATTTCACTTAACTCTCATGAGATTTCATAGTAAACTTCCTTAACCCCTTAGTGACCAGACCATTTTTCAATTGTCTTACCGTTAGGGACCAGGGCTAGTTTTACATTTCTGCTGTGTTTGTGTTTAGCTGTAATTTTCCTCTTACTCATTTACTGTACCCACACGTATACCATTTTTCCCGCCATTAAATGGAATTTACTATAAAAAAAATAAAATATAATGAAAAAATTGAAAAAAAAACCACTTTTTCTAACTTTGACCTCCAAAATCTGTTACGCATCTACAACCACCAAAAAACACCAAAGCTTAATAGTTTCTAAATTTTGTCCTGAGTTTAGAAATACCCAATGTTTACATGTTCTTTGCTTTTTTTGCAAGTTACAGGGCAATAAATACAAGTAGCACTTTGCTATTTCCAAACCCATTTATTTCAAAATTATTGATAGTTACATTGAAACACTAGTCCAGAAAGACCCAATTTTAAATGAAATCACAGAGAACAAACCAAGGATTATTTATAGAAAAGCCAAAACACTGAAGTCTATCCTAGCTCCCAGTGAGTTCAGAAAAGGGAAAAACCACAATTTAGATATACAAGGTAATAAACTGGAAGGCTTTTACCCATGCCATCAGTGCAAAGCCTGTAGTTTCAGTAGAAAGTGCAAACAGACAGAAGCCAGCAACTCAGATTGCAAAATAAAAATCAGAGAAACCATTAGATGTTTTGATAAAAATGTTGTATAAATGATACAGTGTCCGTGCAAAAAACAATATTTCGGACAAACCAGCAGACCTGTAAAGGATAGAATAAGACAGCACCTCCTTAACATAGAATGGGGATGTGAGGATCATTTGCTCTCCAAGCACTTCAAAGATTTTCATGGTCAGAAAACTGATGGTCTACTATATTGGGGTGTAAAAAAGGTGAAATCACACAGAGGGGGGAATATAACTAAACAGCTCTTATTGGCAGAAGCTGAACTTATTTTTAACTTTGCCACTCTGACCCCTGGTGAACTAAATGCAGAACTTGATCTAAACCCTTTTAATTAATTTTATTTATCTAATTTATTCTTATTTACTTTAGTATTTGCTTTTAGTTGTATTTATATCGGGTTGTATCATTCTAAATTATAATGAACTATATAGAGAGAACTATTTAGAACGAATATAATGAATAGGCTATTAACTTATTGAAAAACGATTATTTATCTATGGATTACTGTTAGATAGGACCTGACTTTTTTATAGTTAGTTTATAGGATATTTTTTAGTAAGATCATGCGGTCAATAAGATTTTTATTATGACATGAAGATTATTTATTGTTATTTTTTATATCACCCATTTACTATTTAATTGTTCTATTTTAATTCAAGTGTCTACAATTTAAATATTATCATCATGAATATTTTAGATAGATTACCCCATTGTAAGTAGATCAATTCTGATGGTTCTAGGTTAACTATATAGTGAATTACCAAAAATGTAAATGATTTGTTCTGAGAAATTAAGACAAACACAAGCACTGTTCATGTAATAAAGTTTATTGATGTAGACAACAAATAGTTAAAATAAAAAATGTCATCCTCTAAAAACCTATAAAAACATGTTTGAGGCATCCTGTAAGTCATCTTGATAAAGGCACAATGTGCCGAAACGCGTAGAAGAGACTTACAACCTTCTGAACTACTTGCCTATCACCTAGCAGGAGATTACATTTGATTTCCTTTTTATTATAAACTACAAAGTGTTTTTTGAATTTGGAACGTTTTCCTTGAGTTCCGATTGGAGGACATCTGTCAGGTGACGAAATACGTACACACAGAGAGTGAAGACGCTGGAGTCACGCTTGGGAGTAAGGAGAAACTCAGCGTGCAGTGCTCACAGCTGCTCACTCTGTCGTGAGCGTAGAATTAGCACCGGAGCCACTCGCAGCTATAAAGCCTGTCAGGTATGTTGAGAACACACATCTAGTACTATATTTCATCGTTTTAAAGATACTTTGATCTGACTGGTCAGCAACTTGTTCTATTACCTAGTCGAACATCACCTACACCACTCAGAGAGACTCTACGGTCCATATTCTCATTGAAACCTTGAAACCTTTTTATTACCACATATAATGGGCTATCAGTTTTAATTATCAAGTAAACTGTTATTCTATCTATGAACAGACACATGAACTCTGTTGAAATCCGAACATAGTGGATTGCCATTTTTTTTGTCCGTATTCTAGTAACGTTTTCTATCAACTTTTATAACCTTTATCATTCATTTTGCTATTATATGAAATAGATATTAGTTAGTATTATTAATTTTTTTTATAGATTTAGCTTATTTTTGTGTGAATTGCCTTACCATCATTTTAGAATTTGTGAGAATCAGAATTATACTTATCTGTATTTTCTACTGAGGTGCTATTACAGCTATAGTTTTTAATATATTGGATGTGGCCACATCATTTAGTAATTATACATTAAGTTATGTTTTAGGAATTTTTACTCATATTTTATGAATTTATCTTGTCGATCTATATATTAAATTTATCCCCTTATTAACCCTTGAATTGTTTTTATAGTAATTTTATTGGTGTCTATCAATTCATTTTTTTCCATATTTAAGACGTATATTTTGTCATTGAAATTACTTTGTGTGAGAACTCAGCCCTGTGCGCCACTCTAGTACCCCCCTTCCTCTTACAATGAAACACTGATATCTGTCAGGAATCCCTGAATAACCCTTCACATGTATATTTTTTTTTTTTAGTAGACAACCCAAAGTATTGATTTAGGCCCATTTTGGTATATTTCATGCCACCATTTCACCGCCAAATGCGATCAAATGAAAAAATTGTTAACTTTTCACAAACCTTAGGTTTCTCACTGAAGTCAGTATTGAATTTCAGTAGCTCTCATCCTAATTGGCTGGGTTAAAAATGTCAGTCAATAGGAATGCAAGGTACCCCTTTTAAACGGGTACCTTTCATTCAAGCTTCAGTGTACGGCGTGACCGTATGAAGAGGATCCTCCATGCTGGATGTCCGTGCCGCCGGCAACGATGCTCCGCACCTCCACATCTCTGCGACACCGGAATGAAGACAGAAGATGGTTCCGCGATGGAGGAAGATGTCGCTACCTGGATGAAGACTTTTCGTTGCCTGGATGAGGATGGATGACCGGACTTCAGGAATCGTGAGTAGATATTCTGGTTAGTGTTAGTTTTTTTTGTTCATTTTTTGGGGTGTTTTTATTTTTTAGATTAGGGCTTTGGGCAGTGTAAAAGAACTGAATGCCCTTTTAAGGGCAGTAAAAGAGCTAAATGACCTTTTAAGGGCAATGCACATACAAATTCCCCTTAAGGGGCAATGGGTAGCTTAGAATTTTTTTCAGACTTAGGTTTTTTATTTTGGGGGGTTGGGTGGGGGGTTTTTACTTTTAGAGTGGACTTTGTAATATTTTAATGTAAAAGAGCTGTTTAACTTAGGGCAATGCCCTACAAAAGGCTTTTTTTTATTTTTTATAGGGCTATTAGATAAGGTGTAATTGTTTTTATTTTTTATAGGGCTATTAGATAAGGTGCAATTGTTTTTATTTTTTATAGGGCTATTAGATAAGGTGTAATTGTTTTTATTTTTTATAGGGCTATTAGATAAGGTGTAATTGTTTTTATTTTTGATCATTTAGTTTATTATTTTTTGTAATCTTAGAGTTTTTTATTTCACGTATTTTTAGTGTTAATTACTCTTTGTACTGTTAGATTTTTTTCGTAGTATTAGGTTTATTTCAATTTGTAACTTAGGTTTTTTTAATTGGTAGTTTTTTTTATTTTATTAGAATAGTAATGTTAGGTTAATTTATAGTTTAATGTTAGTTTTTTTTCATTTCACAGGTAAGTTTTTATTTATTTAAAGATAGTTATATTGTAACTGTAAATTGTAACTGCATTAAGTTAATAAATGATACGAACCAATCATCGGGGTCTAGTAATAAACATTCTGAGGTAATTTGCCAAACAGCAAAATAGAATTAAATATAAAATGTTTGAGAGAACTTACACTATTTTACTACCATGATATATACAAACTATGATTCATTATTTGTACAGTGTATAAATATCTATTACCCATAAAGCCACAATAGCAAAATAGGAGTATTAAAGGTATAAAAAATGACATGGATGCTACAGTGGGTAATCTATAGCCAATCAGCACAAGGGACTGTGATGGACAAACTTGAGCAAATCAATATTAATAAGCGCAACCCAGAGAGTCCTTAGCATATATATATATATATATATATATATATATAGATAGATAGATAGATAGATAGATAGATAGATAGATAGATAGATAGATAGATAGATAGCTGGAGAGATGAAATAAAAAAAGTTCAGTAATTTACTGTGAATTCATGATTAGCCTCAACTCTCAGCCTAAAGACCTTGGTCATAACGCCATGTCTCCAAAACTTTATAGTACACGCGTTTTAAACGTTTCCAAAAAAAACTATTTTTTACTCAATACTGATGTTGCCGTTGTCTAACCGGACATTAGAGAAGAGGTGTGAAACTATTACTTTAATTTGAATCCAGAATACCTGAACTATACTATAGACTCAAGCCAATAATGACTACACATGCATACACATAAACACATATAGGCATACATACAAATACATACACAACCACACATGGAAGCATTTTAGTACATATTCCAATTTAACAATTTAGAGCCTCAGTAGCAATACCTATTTCACACACCAAACCTACCCAATGTACCAGCTCAAATGTTATTGTAATAATAATTCTAATAGTTTTACTGACATCCAGTGCTGCTGTGTTTTGTTTTTTTTAATTCTCCCTAGACCTTAACATATACGCCTTCAAAATTATTCACATTTTTCATAACTATAGCAATTTAAAATCTGTAAGATGTATACCATATGTTTGCAATATTAAGCACATCTTATACATCAGTATTCAAGTGTCAATCTATTTGCCCAGACTAATAGAATTCTAATTGGTTCATTAAATTACTTAAAAAAAAAATGTGTGCTTTCCCTGTGGGGAGTTGGCTGCTTTGATTAGCGCTGATTGCTTGCTTGGCATTCCCACATATAGCTTACCACAGGTCTTATCTGTCCCTATCTGTGACATCACAGCTACAAACAAAATTTACCACCAAATTAAGAACACGTATAAACCGGTGGATTAAAAACAGATGGATGTGGAATTGATTTATATTTTGTGGTAAGCACAGAAAAATGGTTAGGATTGCAAAGAAAAAGCCACATCTCCCACATAAAGTAGTTTCTGTGTAAAATTTAAATAGTGTTGGGATCACTCAGAGATTAAAGGGACAAAATAATCATAAAAATGTTCTAAGCTAAATAATTCTTTAAATGTTTCTCTTTGTGCAGTTCCATATGATAAGGTTTGAATGCTAATATAATAAACAGAATCCAAATGTGTGATAGTTTGTTTAACAAGTTGTAACCAAATGTCTGAAACTTTTAATTTCATCAAATGAACGCACTAGTCTCTTGTTTATCACTATATAGATTAACTTAAAATATGTATTAAGTAACCTATAGACTATCATAAAGAGACTCATCAATAGTCTGTAAAAATGCACCAAGTATACAGACCCAGATACTGAATCAGCCTTGTCAGTCAATATGGGGAAAAAACAAGTACTTCCCATAAAAGTACAAGGAGCACCAGTAAGTAAGCACAAGTATATTAAAGGGACATAAAACCCAACACTTTTCTTTCATTCAGATTATGCAATTTTAAACAACTTTCCAATTTACTTCTATTATCAACTTTTATTTGTTCTCTTGGTATCCTTTGTTGAAAAGCAGGGAGGTAAGCTCAGGAGTGTGCACGTGTCTGCAGCAATATATGGCAGCAGTTTTGCAAGCATTGTATACATTAGCAAGAGTACTAGGTTGCAGCACTTTTACCTTCCATGCTGTGTTCCTGATATTTACCTAGGGATCTATTCAACAAAAAAAATAACATGAAAACAAAGAAAATTTGAAAATAGAAGCAAATTAGAAACTTTTTTCTTAAATTATATGCCCTATATGAGCCACAAAAGAAAACATTTGGGTTTCATGTCCTTTTATTCTGCAGTTGTAATACTTGTTTAAAAATACTTATTTGCAATACCCACTTAAAAGGTTTCCAATAACAACAGAATAAATACAGCATTCAGTCTTTCAAAGTCAATAAAATGAGTGCCATAAAATCGGCGACCAATAACCACTAGACAGGTGCAGTGCAAAGAAAGTTGGTTCGTCCGAATCGTTCAGAATTACAGATTGTTGTTTCTTCAACAACATGGCTGGAAAATATTTTTTTCAAAGAGTTCCCTGGTTCCTAAGACTAAGGTTGTTGTTTATGGGGGTTCAAATAGATAACATTTTCATCAGTTTTTCTTTGACAAATCTAAGGAGGATGAAGCTATGGTCTGCCTGTCTAAATATTCAGTCTCTTTCTTTTCCCTCAATTGCTCTTTACATGGAGGTGTTAGGTCACATATTAGCAGCTTTGGATGCTATTCCATTTGTTCAGTTCCTCATGAGTCCTCTTCAGATTAGTATTTCAACTGATTTCAGGCTATATTTCATCAGTAGCATATGTCTATCATCAAGGGGTAAGTCAAATTTTCCTTGCCTTGAGGGAAGTATCACAAATTATTTCCTGGGCAGAAATCAATTGTTTTCGAATTTCTGCTGTTCATATGCCTGGAGTGGAGAAGTGCGAAACAGATTTTCATCTAGGAGAGTTGTCTCCTCATCTGGATATTTTCAATCCGATGATGGATCTTTGGGGTCTCCCAAAGATACATCTGTGGTCTCTCTGTTGAATCTCTAACTTTCCAGGTACTGTGCAAGGATCCATGGGTCCTCAAGCAGTGTTTGTTTGTTTTGGTCATTTCGACTAGCTTATGTTTTCCAACCTCTGGTTCTTCTTCCTAGGGTGATTGCAAAGATTAAACTGGAGGGAGCATCAGTGATTCTAATTGCTCTGGTTTGGTCTCACAGAGTTTGGTATGTGGATCTAGTTCAGATGTCTAGTTGCCCTCTTTAGCCTCTTCCTTTGTACCCAGTTCTTCTATCTCATTGTCTGTTTTTTCTTCCAGGTCTTAAATCTCTAAACTTGATGGCATGGAAATTGAACTAATAGTTCTTAGTTATTTGATTCTGTTATCGAGACTCTGATACAGGCTTGTAAGCCTGTGTCCAGGAAGATTTTATTGTAAGGAGGACCTTTTCTTGGTGTAAGGTTCATGTTTTTTTCCTGGCGTTCTTTTAGAATTCCCAGGATTTTGCAGTTTTTGCAAGTTGGTTTGGATAAGGGTTTATCTGCTAGTTTTTTTGAAGGGTCAAATTTTAGCTCTTTAAGTTATTTTCCTCTAGAAGATTACTAATCTTCTAGATATTCATAGTTTTTTTCAGGCTTTAGCAAGAGTTAGGCCTGTTGTTTAACCAAATTTCTCTTCGTTGGAGTCTTTACTTAAGTTTGAAGGGTTTTATAGGCACTTTATTTTGAGCCTATGAATAAGGTTTTGTTTATTTTGCCGTTTTTTGTTCTGCTGAAAGAGTTTACTCGTTATCTGGTCTTGATGTGATTCTCCTTATCTCATTTATGAAGGATAAGGCAATTTTAAGGACTACATTTGTTGTCTTGCCTAGGGTTGTATCTTCTGTCTATATCAGATGGGACTTTGTTTTACCTTCTTTGTGTCTTAATCCTTAAAATTCTTTAGAGATTTTTTATTTTTGCATATTTTGGATGTTATGTGTTGAATTATTATGTTGACGATACTATATTTTTCAGACAAACTTCTAGTTCTGTTTTCTGGTTCATTGAAAGGGCAGAAAGCTGCTGCAATTTCTTTGTCTTCATGGTTGAGACTTCTGATCCATAAGACTTTTTTCGGAGGCAGGTCAGTCTCATCCTTAACAGATTACTGTTCATTCTTCTAGATTAGTTGCCATTTCTTGGCCTTTTAGGAATGAGGCTTCATTTGACCAAATTTGCAAGGCAGCACCTTGGTCTTCTTTGCATACTTTTACTACATTCTACCATTTTGATGTTTTTGCTTCTGAGGCGACCTTTTGGTAGAAAAGTCCTTCAAGATGATCTCAGGATCATTTATTTTTTGCCTTTTTTGTTGATTTTTCATTGCATTATTTTGCCCTTTTTTGGTTTTGGATTTAGTTCTTCAATAATAAAAAAAAAAGTTTCTTAAATTCCACCTCTTATGTTTCATTTCTTGTGGACTCCACAGCTTGGTTATTAGATCCCAGGAGTAATGGATTATGGACTCTCATCACCTGTATGAAAGAAAAAAAAAATTTTAAGACGGTAAGAGTCCATGAGACCCCACCTTTGTTTTATATGAGTTTATTTTTTTTTGGGCGCACACATCTTTTTTCCCTGCTTATATTTTTTTGCTCTTATTTCTTTTCCTACCTCTTTTGCTTGTCTATAAGTTAGACTGAGGTGCCAGTGAGGTGGGAGGTGTTTTATAGAACTCTTGGGATTTTGAATCTTTGCCTCCTCCTAGTGGCAGGAAAGAGTAATTCCCAGGAGTAATGGATTGTGAACTCTAACCACCACAAAATAAATTTATAAACCAAGTATAAATTATGTTTTACCAGAAAAGGTTAAGCGTGGCCAACATCACTTTTGCTCTGGGTTCTTCAAACTACAGGTCGGGACCCATTACTGGGTCGCAACACAATGTTTAAGGGGTCACGACTTTTGTGTGTGTAATGTGTGTGTTGTATGTATGTGTATTATGTGTGTGTGTAATATGAGTGTGTGTGTGTGTTGTATGAAAGTGTGTAGTGTGTTTCTGTGTTGTATGAGTGTGTGATGTGTGCGTGTTATATGAGAGTGTCTGTGTGTGTTGTATGAGTGTGTGTGGGTGTTATTACCTTTTACAACACTTTCAAGTTTGACTACACACAGAAATAAAGTACACACATTTTACTCACTTTGACAAAAATTGCAGCTATCTTGTTGTATATTACTTCAGAATGTTTCAGACAAAGCATAAAAATAGGGTTGGAAAGGTATGTGGTATCATAGCACTGGGCTTTGGGGAAAAAGTTTGAAGAACACTGCTCAAGCGCACACATTACTTTCAAAGCATATCGCAACCACGCTAAATAGCACTGATATTACAAGTTGAAACTTATGGGTTGCTCTCAAGAGAAAGCACAAATAGTGTGAGAAGAATTAGTGCGACCTGAGACTTGAAGTAAAGTGTAAGGGTTAAAATAATAATAAAAAAAAGTTTACAAAACACATGTAAAACACATTAAAATAATAATTGATAAAAAGGTTTTAAAAGGTTAAAAAGGGATATGGTATATGATATATGGCAAGGTGTTTGACTAGGAAGTGCTCCAATATATTATACACAGACATATATATATATATATATATATATATATATATATATAAAAAAATATGTGGACACATAGGGGTAGATTTATTACTCTGCATTCTACCCCGATAGTTTCAGGTTCGCCTGAAACGTAAGTTAAGAAGCAACTGTCGGTGAGCAGGGAGTGGCATTGCACACGCATTTCATTAGAAATGCTTGTGCAATGTTAAATGCCGACAGCGTATGATGTCGGCATTTAGCGAATTCGGGTGGACATGATTTACTACAGCGAATCATGTCCGCTCGCCTCTTGTTAAATTGACCCCAATGACTACTCATATTCTAATAAAAAAACATGTATACACATATATAAACACTGCAATATAATCTTTTATGGGTTTTTTAACAAAAATAATTGAAACTCCTATGTTCATCACTTTAAAAATAACATTTGTAATATATATATATCTATACTATATATACACAATATATACTGTATATAGAATGGAAAAATCCAGTCGACATTATTTAGGAAGGATACTGACAGAAATGCACTTTTACATTATACAAGCTGCCACCCTCCTGCTTTGAAAAAAGCACTGCCGAAATCCCAACTATTAAGAGCTGTTAGGAGCAATTCTGAGGTGGATACTAGAGATGAACAATTGAGTGAAATGATCCAACGCTTTGAGACAAGAAGTTATCCTAGACAGCTATTGTCTGAACAATGCGAAGAGATATTGATGGGCCGTGACAAAGAATCCAAACAAGAGGCCAAAAAGATGAAATTTGTGACCACATTCACTGGAGATAAGGGTCCACTGATGGACACTTTGAAACAACATTGGAAAATTATCAATACGGACAAGTCATTACCTCTGTTCAAAACCGAACCACCTAGGGTGGGATATAGGAGGTCGCAATCTCTACGTGATCTTCTGATTAAAACCGACCCCATTCACTGTTACAGACAGTCGACATGGTTGGATATTAAGAAACCTGGCGTCTTTCGATGCTTAGGTTGCACGACATGCGGAGGTCTTATAACCGGTTCAAGCTTTACCCACCCACATAAACGCAAAACCTATAAACATAGGTTTCGCCTTACGTGTACAACCACGTATATCGCATATCTCCTACATTGCATCTGTGGGCTGTATTATGTGGGTAAGACCTCCGACGACCTCCGCACCCGTATGGCGAACCATCGATCTGCAATCAAGACGGCACTCAAAAAGGGTTCATCAGAACAACCGGTTGCCAGACACTTTCTGGAATTACAACATAGTGTGATGGACCTTAAATATACAATTATAGATCATGTACCACCACTGCCAAGAGGAGGGGACAGAAATCGGATACTTCTCCAAAAAGAAGCTAAATGGACATTCCAGTTAGATACTATTGTCCCTAATGGGCTCAACACTCAATTGGATTGGCAGGTGTTTTTATAACTACCTGGATTTTTGAGATCCACAATCTATTCAGTTCCTATTTATATAGTTGAGATTCACGATCTATTCTGCTATATTACATTATATTATCATGCTGCATTGGGTATTAGACATTAATTGTGTTTGCCTATTTTGTAGGTTCTTATTTGGTGTAATATGTTTATACTTATGTCTTGTTATATCAAGACTATTTTGCTTGACACACGCCGCATGACAGTAGAGATCACTACTCTCGTTGGTTTAATATGCCTGATTATTGGCATCCTGCGAGTTTAAGCCTTTGTTTCTCACTGTCGCACGTGTTCTCTGCATTATTTTTTATTTTCGGCTTCTTGTAGCTTTTTGGTTGCTTGGCAACCATGGTGTTCTGCCTCCTATGTGCCGTTTAAAAGACAATGATAGAAGATACATATTATGTTTTGACATATGTTTCCTTTGATCCGCACATAATAATGGGCAGTTAGATATCTATTTCCTCACATTATGCTGGCTACCCTGTTTATTATGTTGTTCATATTGTTTATTATGTATTTATACATCCTTTGATATATTTCCATTTGTTACATGCCATACCACATTTGAGACTAAGTTTGGTTCAATATGCCTAATAATTCTGGCATATACTCATATCACTTACACTCTGGCTGCGATTTGGCATGTTACATTTGACAGGTGCCTATTATTACTTATGTTTATCCGTTGTCTTGGCAGCTGCGCTGTCCCACCCCCCACTGAGTGCCGACATTACCATTTCCGGTATTACGGCTTGAAGCTCCTTTGGTTCCTATGGTAACCAGTTTTGTCTGAACACAATGGGGGGTAGTTATCAAGCCGTCAACCTCAAATATGCTGGAATTCCGCAGCGTATTTGTGGCGAGGCTGATTCGCCTTAGTTATCAAAGGCTAGAGACCGGCAAAAGTAGAATTTTGTGACGTAAACTTCGATCCGCCGGACTCAGTCCGACACAGATCGATTCTTACGTCACTCCAGATGTTCCGCACACAAGTGCGGCACAATCTGACTACTTTTGCTAGTTATCAAATGACTAGCAGGTACGCTCGGCACTTTTACGGCCCAGCGTACCTGGTTTTCAAACCGCCACCCCTGGAGGCGGCGGATCCCATAGGAATCAATGGGAGTCTGACCATAGCGAAAGTACAAGTTCCCTGCTGCCAGACATCCCATTGATTCCTATGGGAGATGTCTACACCTAACACCCTAACATGTACCCCGAGTCTAAACACCTCTAATCTGTCCCCCCCTACACCGCCGCAACTAAATAAAGTTATTACCCCCTAAACCGCCGCTCCCGGAGCCCAAAGCAAGCTATAATATATGTATTAACCCCTAGGTTATTTTAAGGGGGGTTTGGGTTAGATTAGGGGTATGTGGGTGGTGGGTTTTAATGTTGGGGGGGTTGTATTTTTCTTTTACAGGCAAAAGAGCTGAACTCTTTGGGGCATGCCCCCACAAAAGGCCCTTTTAAGGGCTGGTAAGGTAAAAGAGCTTTGAACTTTTTTAATGTAGAATAGGGTAGGGCATTTTTTTATTTTGGGGGGGTTGTTATTTTATTAGGGGGCTTAGATTAGGTGTAAGTAGCTTAAAATTGTTGTAATATTTTTTTAAATGTTTGTAACTTATTTTTTTTATTTTTTGTAACTTAGCTTTTTTATTTTTTGTACTTTAGTTAATTTATGTAATTGTATTTAATTGTAGTTATTTGTAGGTAGTTTATTTAATTTATTTAATGATAGTGTAGTGTTAGGTTTAATTGTAACTTAGGTTAGGATTTATTTTACAGGTAATTTTGTATTTCTTTTAGCTAGGTAGTTATTAAATAGTTAATAACTATTTAATAACTATTCTAACTAGCTAAAATAAATACAAAGTTACCTGTAAAATAAATATAAATCCTAAGATAGCTACAATGTAATTATTAATTATATTGTAGCTATCTTAGGGTTTATTTTACAGGTAAGTATTTAGTTTTAAATAGGAATAATTTATTTAAGTATAGTGTAGTGTTAGGTGTAATTTTAACTTAGGTTATTTTTTAGTTTACAGGTACATTTCTCTTTATTTTAGCTAGGTAAGCTATTAAATAGTTAATAACTATTTAATAGCTATTGTACCTAGTTAAAATAAATTGAAATTTGCCTGTAAAATAAAAACAAATCCTAAGATAGCTACAATATAATTATTATTTATATTGTAGCTATATTAGGGTTTATTTTAAAGGTAAGTATTTAGTTTTAAATAGGATTAACTTAGTTAATAAGAGAAATATTATTTAGATTTATTTAATTAATATTTAAGTTAGGGTTAGACTTAGGTTTAGTGGTTAATAATTTTATTACAGTGGCGGCGGTGTAGTGGGGGGCAAGATAGGGGTTAATAAATCTATTATAGGTGGCGACGGTGTAGGGGGGGCAGGATAGGGGTTAATAAATTTATTATAGGTGGCGACGGTGTAGGGGGGGCAGGATAGGGGTTAATAAATTTATTATAGGTGGCGACGGTGTAGGGGGGGCAGGATAGAGGTTAATAAATTTAATATAGGTTGCGGCGGGTTCAGGGAGCGGCGGTTTAGGGGTTAAACTATTTAGTTGCGGCGAGGTGCGGGATCAGCAGGATAGGGGTTAATAATTTTATTATAGAGGACGACGGTATAGGGGGGGCAGGATAGAGGTTACTAGGTATAATGTAGGTGGCAGCGGTGTCCGGGAGCGGCGGTTTAGGGGTTAATACATTTATCACAGTTGCGGCAGGGTCTAGGAGCGGCGGTTTAGGGGTTAATACATTTATAAGAGTTGCGGCAGGTTCTAGGAGCGGCGGTTTAGGGGTTAGTAACTTTATTGAGTTGCGGGAGGCTCCGGGGGCACCGGTATAGGGATAGAACAGTGTAGTTTAGTGTGAGTGCTTAGTGACAGGCTAGCAATAAAGCTGGGAAAAAGCCGAAGAGCAGCGAGATCGGATGAGTGATAACTCTCACAGTCCGCTGCTCATCGCCCCGTACTTGGTGCACGGCCTTTTGACAGCTTTATTTGATAACTTAGGCGAACGTATTCAGGTCCGCGGCGGCGAAGGTAGGCGAGCTTAGGCGGGCGTATTGGGCCGGCAAAGGCAGGAAAGTAGACGGCTTGATAACTACCCCCCATCGAGCGGCGTTTTGGACACAGCATCGTACCAGTATTGTTAGTATGTTGCTCTTCTTCTGTCTTATGCAAATTTCGCTTCTGTTTTTTTTATATTGTAGTGTTTTTTTCACGTTGCCATGGATGATGACGTCACTCCATTCTGGGAGGCGCATCTACCATGGAGAGCGTGGTCACGTTAGTTTGGTGATGGGATTTAAGCATGGCTGGTGTTAAGTGTTTTGTAACTTTGTAAGTCTGAGGACGGGCTTTTTTTATGCCCAAAAACGTTCACAATAAAGTGAAAACTATACAAGACCTTTGGAGTGCTTCCTGTTTGCCTGGTATATTGATTTTTGAATAGCACCCAAGGCTGTTGTGGATTACGAACTGGAGTGCACTCTGTCTAAAAAACTTATATATATATATATATATATTTTTTTTTTTTAAAAAGAATGTCTTCTAAGCGAAGAACACAGAAATTTGAAGTATTCCTAATGCACCTTCAGCTTTAGCACAGTTGATCAAGAGCAGTTTCAGTAATAAAATGAAAATGATTTCTTTAGCGCTACCCTAGCACTAGTTCATGTGTGCCATATAGATAACATTGTATTCACTCCCTTGGAGTTATTTATGAGTCAGCACTGATTGGCTGAAATACAAGTCTGTCAAAAGAAGTGAAATAAGGGGCAGTTTGCAGAGGCTTAGATACAATGTAATCACAGATAAAACATTTTTTTTTAATATAACCGTAATGGTTATGCAGAACTGGGGAGTGGGTAATAAAGATATTATCTATCTTTTAAAAGAATAAAAATTCTGGAGTAGACTGTTCCTTTGAGTGACTGTGAACAGCTGAAAATGTACTTATAGATAACGCTAAAAATGGTTGCACAATGCAGGGCTGCGGCTTCTAAGGCTAATACAATACTAGCATGTATTAAAGCAGCCCCAGATAATCACTAATCCTCCACCAAATTTCACAGTGGGTGGGAGACACTGTGGCTTGTAGGCCTCACCAGGTCTCCGTCTAGCCATGAGAAGACCAGGTGTTGGGCAAAGCTGAAAATTGGACTCATCTGAGATGACCTAAAATTGTGCAGATTTATCTTTGTGAAGGGCGCATGTATCAAGCTATTATCCTGGAAGAAAACTTGCTTCCTACTGCTCTGACCATGTTAACCAACTCTGAGGATTGGTTTTCCAGCAGGACAATGTCCATACCACACAGCCAGGTCAATCAACGTGTGGATGGAGGACCATAAGCTCAAAACCTTGTCATGGCCAGCCAAATCTATAAATCTGAACCCCATTGAAAATCTATAGAATGTGATCTAGAGGAATATGGATGGTCACAATCCATCAAAGCTGAGCTGCTTGAATTTTTGCACCAGGAGTGGCATAAAGTCACACAACAGCAATGCAAAAGACTGGTGGAGAACATGCCAAGACACATGAAAACTGTGATCGAAAATCAGTTATTCCACCAACTATTGATTTCTGAACTCTCACTAAGTTAAAGAATAGTACTGTGTTGTTTAAAAATGAGTATGAACTTGCTTTCTTTGCAAACACTTAAAAAATGTTGATGTTATTTTGACCAGTTGTCATTTTCTGCAAATAAATGCTATACATGACAATATTTTTATTTGGAATTTGGGAGAATGTTGTCCGTAGTTTATAGAATAAAACAAAAATGTTAATTTTACTCAAATAGAAATAGTAAAACCAGAGAAACTGATCATTTTGCAGTGGTTTCTTAATCACTATAACTTTTTATTTTATTTGCATGGGAAAAAAGGGTGAAAAGGAAAAGCATAAACTCTACATCAACTCTTGTTTTGTGTTTTATAACAAAGAAAACACAGGACATTTTTAATATGTATACCCAGTTTTATTATGAGAGCACCATAGGAGAAAACAAAAATCTATGTTTACCTGATAAATTAATTTCTTTCCTGGTGGTGAGAGTTCACAAGACATCAAATGTTGAAATTACTCTCCAGTCCACTAGGAAAATAAAAAAAAACATTGCAACATACCACAGCTTAAATCAGCCATGTAGATGAAACAGAAAAGCAGAAATGACAGAGAGGCTCAAATGAGGTGCAAAACAAGTACTGCCTCCATCTATTCAAAAGAAAGGGCTCATGGATTCTCGTTATCAGTCCATGAGCGCAGCCCTTATTTTTGAGAAAGAGGAATGGCCCTTGAAGTTTTGATCAAAAGCTTATTTAATACCCCAGAGCAATTATTGACAACACCCAAGGATCCAAAATAGATCTCTCCAAAGCCTTCCAAAAAAGATTCAATCTGCTCCTTACCAGTAACTGGTATGGAATGGGGGCCTCACCTTCATAAAATTTAGACCAAGAAGGGTTGGGGAAACTCGATCTCTGGGCAGAGGAACAAGCGTTTTAATTCTTACATTGTTAATAGGAACGAAAACATCTTGCTGATCTAAGCTTACCCTTAGGCATTGTACCCTGAGGCAACAAATGTTCATACTAATCACCAGTGGGCTACGAAGGCGCAATGTACTTACCTCTCAGCACCTTCATCTACTGTACTTACCTCAGCTGCAAACAACTGCTTTCTGTAGACAGTCCCTTCCAAGGGACAAGCACGATGCCAATTACAAGGAACAGCTTTCTATAACCCAGGGGATTGACATATAAAGCCGCATTTAACCGGAGAGGGCTGTGGATCACACAAGAAGCAGAACACTGTAGACCGTTGGACTAGCAGATAAATCTGCATTTTTAACTGGGAGGCCTCTGACATTTTCACCCTGGTAAAAAAAAAAAGCCACTGCATGGCTAAAAACTCCTGTCCTTTCCTCTGTCATTCATAGGCACCTTGAGGGGTAAATGGGTCTCATATCGGTTAGAAAACCCCTATCAACGACGAGTAGATCAATACTTCAGAATTCACTTCACTCTATTTTTTGAGAATGTGCACACTTTTATCTGTCCATAATACATTTTGTGAAAGCAAATTATTTGTACTGATACACCAGCTTTTTTAGCACTACCTAGATTTGTTATTAGAAAGTAACTTGCATTGTACTATCAGCAGACGTGTTTTCGATTAGCTGCATATCTTGCCTGGAAATCTATATACAGGATTTCAATTTTTTATTTGGACCTATTAAATATTAAAGGTCTACCTCCTTTACTATCTAGGACAATGATGGTGAACCTTGGCACTCCAGATAATTCAGAACTAAATTTCCCATGATGCTTAGGAAGTCTGCGGTCCAGCCGAGCATCATGGGAAATGTAGTTCTGAAACATCTGGAATGCCAAGGTTCCAGATGACTGGTCTAGGACATATATGCTCTTTATAACATTATTGATCTGTCTGAAGCTCATAGACCATTTAAATCAAAAGTGGAAATGTAAGCAGATATATTTTTTTCCAAAAGGTACCAAAACCCACCTACCTTCAAAAATTAAATACATTTTTTTTTTACTTGAAATAGTTAGTGGATGCAATGATTCCCAATAACTAATGTAATCTCAAATTGACTGTTGCATTCCAAAGCTTCAGAATTAAAAAAATAGACTTTTAATGGAAACTTTATTAAATGTTGAACTATAACTGTGCTAGCCTGTAGCCATAATAAAGAACATATAAGATACATGCACCAAAAATAATCATAATAATAATAATGGAACATTTGAAACATAAAAAAAACATTCAACATGAAATTTTTAAAAAAGTAATTTTTGGATCCATGAGTCAAGCAATTAGCTCAAGTAATAGCTTCTTTGTTTGATTGATTATATACAGTATATATATATATATATATATATACACACACACACACACACAGTATATAGGAAGCAGCATTGTTGCAAACCAAGATAAAACAAATTTTACATTCCGGATCCTCTGGGAAATTTTCTGACAACAAAATTGACAATATTAAAATAGTACATTTGTTAAATGTCTGAACATAACCTCAATAAACCCTTAAAGAAAAAAATATTTAACATGCATTTTTATAAACCATAAAGTGAATTTTTTTTTTTTTTCACATTTATAGATAATTGTATTTTTTAATAAAAGATTTAGACCCTATGTATCATATGGTGGACTCACCATGTTCCCAGCTAGGGAACCTGTCAGCCCACTTTTGTAGCAAGTGGATGATCCTCGTCCCCTGCCTGCAATTTATTAATACACAAGCAAATAATGATAATAATAATGCTTTAACTGTCCCACCTCTGAAACCGCAGAGGCGTTAGGAAGCAGCAGTCTTGCTATCACTACTTGAAAACTTTAAAGCTTGAGAAATGAAACTCTTTAAGTGGATGCAATATTGTGACAATAATAAAATAATCTTTTCATGATACCCATAACATAACACACAACATATTCAATAATTAAACACTGAAAACTTTTATACTTATACACCTTTAACAAGTTTATTAAAATGTAATAATAACTAAGTAAAATTAGCATATTTTAAATCGGAGTAACTATAGTCTCATTTAGAATAAGCTAACAGTCAATAACACTTAACAGGTTTTTATATTATTTCTATCTTCAAAGGGACAGTTGAATGAAATGTATTATTATTCAGATAGGGCAAGCAATTTTAAACAACTTTCCAATTTACTTGTATCATCAAATTGCTTAGTTCTCTTGTTGTTCTTTGTTGAAAAGTATACCTAGGTAGGCTCAGGAGCAGCAGTGAAGTTATGGGAACTAGATGGTGATTGGTTCTTGCACATATATGCCTCTTGTCATTGGCTCACCCAATATTTTAAGATAGCTTCTTGTAGTGCATTGTTGCTTCTAGGTTTGTTCTTCAAAAAGGATACCAAAAGAATAAAGCAACTTAGATAATAGAAGTAAATTGGAAAGTTGTTTGAGATTGCAAGATATATATTAATATCAGAATCATGAAAGTTTAATTTTGACTTCATTTTTTATTTTACATAGAACAAATATAAAGTGCAAAGCAATTTGTAAAAAATACACATAAATATACAAAGTATGATCCTACTTTGTTAAGGTTACACAAAAAAGGTAAAAGTATCAGAATTTGTAAACTATCAAAATACACTGCTGTATACACAATCTAAATGCATTAAAAATACAAAATAGAAAGTGAAAAGCTTAAATGTAATAAAACATAAAGGACATAATCTGCATTCTAAAGTAATATTAAATACAAAGCACAAGGTGTAAAAGCAGAAGAACTCTGTCATGCAGTGCTATATTGCACTGGGTGCGTCTCTCCTTCATATTCAGAAATGCCTGGAACGCCTCTTAGTGAAGTATAACAAATCTGCCTTTTTATAATCGTGTGAGGGATCTCGCAGTGCTGTAGGATCACTTTAGATCAACTCATCTGAGTGGAGAGCTTTAAATCATCAGGCACAATGTCATGAAAGCAGATTGTAAGGGTGGGAGTAAACATTTTAATGCACAGTGGTAGCTTCCCTTATAATTAAGATAAATAATGTATTACAATGTAGTATAGTGATTAACAACATATAACATACACCATGATTATAAACAAAATTCCCAGAATGCTATATTAGAGAAGTATTTTACTGACAGCTGTGCAAATTGCTTCCTTGGATTTCAAAGGGTTTCAAATTCTAGGCCATTATTTTCCATTAACCATAAAAAATTATATATATTCTTTTTCTTCACAATGCCATACTCACCATGACCATCCCATTAAAACCTCTTACTAGTGATATTCCAAAAATACTTTGTGCATGGGGTTTGACTTCATTTCTGCTGTTTTTACCATTTTTCTGCTCCAATACCAAAATCACTGCTCAGATTTCACCTCTGTCGTAACTGTGACATTATTATACTCAAAGTGAATGAATGTACAAAACACTATAGGAAAAAGGCTTTTTCTGCAGTAGTCAAGATTAAATTAGATACATCTATTGATCATGCAAAATATACATATACATTGCTTCTTATAACTCTTCTATTGGATTGGAATAGACTTCTTAAATACATCAAATGACTTAGGGCCTGATGATAAAACATTTGCCTGCTTGGAGAGAAATTGTAATGCAGACTTCACAGGGGCTGAACTCACTAAATTCTAAAAGAAAAAGGGCAGAACGCCCAAAAACTATGAGATCTCTCGTTTATATATGTGAAGGACAGACAAGCCCAGTGCAATATAGCACTGCATTATTATTATTATTATTATCGGTTATTTGTAGAGCGCCAACAGGTTCCGCAGTGCTATAAACAAATGCAGAGTACAACAAAACAATTATAGGGATCAAACCGGTAGAGGGTCCTGCCAAGAGTCGCACTGTTGTAGTCAGCGCTTAAGAAGGTGATCTACAAACATCTGGACTCTTAGGCTTACATGCTAAGGGGGTTCAGGGGATAGCAATGGAAGAGAGGAACTGGTATAAAGAAAGGTTAGCGTAGGTTGTATGCATCTCTAAACAGTAGAGTCTTTAGGGAGCGCTTGAAGCTTTCAAAACTAGAAGAGAGTCTTGCATGATATGAAAGTTTTGTTACTCTTTTTGTATTTTATATTACTTTACATTTAAGATTGGGTCTTTTCAGTATTATTCATTTAAGATTTGCACATTTTAATACATGTAGATTTAGATTCAGCATATTTCTGATTATATTTCGAAAGTTCCTGTGTTACTTTAATAAATTAAGATCATACTTGGTATAGTTATGTGTATAATTTTACAAATTACATTTTACACAAGCTGATCTCACTGATTTATCTTTCCAGCTGTAAGCAGATGAAGTTTGCTAAAAATTCACAATACACTTATTTAACTGACAGAAAAGTAATATATACTAAAATATAGACAAAAACATTGTAATGAAAACATGCCAATTCCATCTGTATTTGCTGCAAACTGAGATTTTATATCCGGTCTCTTTCCCCTGTGAAATTCTGTATCCCAGGGAGCTTCATTACTGTCTAAGGAAGGCGTCACTCATTTGCCTGGGACTTCCAGGTCCTGCCCTTTTTCTTATAGACCTGGGAAGTCTGCACTATAGTCTGCACTATAAGTTATATCCAAACTGGAGAATCTTTGCTTATCTGGACCAAAGAAATAAAACTGGAAAACTAAGCACAATGTAATTTGTAAAAGATACACATAAATATACAAAGTATGAGCCTACATTATTAAAGTTACACAGAAACTGTGAAAGCATAATCAGAATTTGTAAAATCACAATCCTAAATACAATCCTAAATACACTGCTGTTATACAAAATAAAATACAAAATAGAAAGTGCAAAGTTTAAATTTAATAAAACTTAATCTGAACTCTAAAGTAAGATAAAATACAAAGTGTAAATGCAGCAGAACTCTCATATCATTAAGTGCTATATTGCACTGGGCTTGTCTCTACTTCACATACAGAAATGCAGGGGATGGCTTTTTAGAATCTCACTAGAGATATCAAAGTGCTGGAAGATCATCTTATACCATCTCGTCTGAGTGGAGAGCTTTATATTATTAGGCCCTTAAAGAGACATGAAAACATGCAATTTTAAACAACTTTCCAATTTACTTCTATTACCAAATTAGCTTTGTTCTTCTGGTATCCTTTGTTGAAGAGTAAACCTAGCTAGGCAGCAATGAACTGCTGGAAACTAGCTGAACACACTGGGTGATCCAATGACAAGAGGAATAAATATATATATATATATATATATATATATACACACACACAGACACCAAATTCTAGCTTCCTCCCAAGTTATGCTTTGCTGCTCCTGGGCCTACCGCTGTATGCTTTTCAAGAAAGGATACCAAAAGAACAAAGCAAATCTGATAAAAGAAGTAAAATTAAATTGTGTTGTAGTGACTAAGAAAAATATATAACAACATTTCACACAAATTTGTTATTCCAATTCAAAATTATAAACATTTGAAATATGAAAAATCAGGCTTATAATGTAGTGTTTTGCAGAGAACTACTGTGCATGCACACAAAAAGATTTGTATCATCATCTCCTCCTCCTAAGGAACTATTTAAGGAACAAATGGTACCTTTGAAGAATCTCAATTTTTTTTTTAAGCAAAAACCAGGCACCTTTATTTATTAATTTTTATCAAATTTCATGCAAAACTATTTAACTGCTTTTCTGTAGGTAGGAATTTTTTTTTTGCAACAATGTTATACATATAGTATTTAAGATACGTGCACACTATTGAGCCTACCTCAGTATGCTCTCATAGAAAAGAGCTACGTTTCAACAAAAGAGACCAAGAGATAGAGGTTGTTTTTTTTGTATTGCACACTCTATCCCAATTATGGAAGTTTAATTTTAACTTGCATTTAACTAGTTAATCAAACAACTTTTACACATAAAAATAGTTATCACAGTGGAATAATTTACATTTCCCTAAACAGACAAAATTAAAATTTCATGATTTAGATAGAGCATGGAATTTTAAATAAGTTTCCAATTTACCTTTATTATCATACTAGCTTTGTTCTGTTGGTATCCTTTGTTGAAAGCATACCTAGATAGCTCAGCAACAGTAATGCACTGCTGGGAGCTAGATGGTAAATAGGGGTTGCACATATATGCCTTTTTTCATTGACTCACCCAATGTGGTCAGCTAGCTCCCAGTAGTGCATTGTGCTCTAGAACTTAATCTTCAAAAAATTATACCAAGAGAAAAAAGCAAATTTGATAATAGAAGTAAATTGGAAAGTTGTTTAAAATGTTATTTTCTATTTGAATCGTGAAATACATTTTTTGGATTCCATGTCCCTTTCAGTGGTCATTTTCTGTTCATGTAAACATTCTGGGCGTGAGAATTCTTCAAAAGATATATTTAAAAAGAACTGTCATGATTTTGCAAGAAAGGAAAATATGAATCACTTCATCGCTACAGAAGATTTCGCATTCTTCGATTCTGTTTGTCGATGCTCATAATTGCTCGATCAGTGGAGGAGGTGATCTGATCCAGTTCCTCATCTTGTCTCTCCAGCTCATTTTCTGCTTCCAAGGCAAGACCCTTTAGCTTCATCAATATCTGCAACATAAAGCACTCAGGTTAAAGGGATAATACATCTTAAAGGGACAGTCTACTCCAGAATTGTTATTGTTTAAATATTAGATAATCCCTTTATTACTCATTCCCCAGTTTTGCATAAACAATCAACACTGTTATATTTTACCTATATGATTACCTAGTATCTAAGCCTTTGCAAACTGCCCCCTTATTTCAGTTCTTCTGACAGATATGCATTTTTACCAGTAGGGGTGAGCTTTCGGATCCTTCTTTAGCTTCATTAGGATCTGAATGCAGAAGTAGGCGGCCGCTTGTGCCAATCACAATAAGATCGGGATTTACACAGCGTGTTGCACTTTAACCAGAATAAATGCAGCTCTGAAAAGAGCCGAATTGCACAAGCAGACGCCTACTTCTGCATTCGGATCCTAACAAAGCATCGGAAAGCACTCCCCTATTTTATTTTTATATAATAATCTTTTATTACAAAGAAAGTTTGCATTGACATACTAAATACAATATATAATCATATAGATATCTAGGGTGTAGATATATATTTTACCAAAAAAACATCATATATATATATAAATAGGTATTTATTAATATTTCACATTGCAATCTTCTTGACATAGCAGAATATGTTCTATTTATTCATATTTTCATGTCGGGTTAGCACCCTTGAGAGAATGCGATCTGGTTTGCACACGAGTAGGGTGTTAGGTTTATTCCCAATTTCTTGCTCCATTGGCTTCTATGGGGGAATACGTTAACGCGGTCACAATATTCTAGCTTTGGTTTTTTTGCCAGCGAATGGTTAGCACTTGTGCAAAATCTTTTTATTTTCAACTTGTAATACACACACTACTAGATGCACACACAAAGCTTACTTCTAGCGCAGTTAGCACACGAGTGGGAGCACAAACTACCGATCCACTCAAAATCTAGCCAGTAGTGTCCATCGTTTCCTCACAGATCATGGCCAGCTATAGAGCACTATATGAATCCTCCCTTATTTGGTAAGGTATTTGCTTTATTAAAGATTGCAAAGCAACAAATATTACTTCTCTATATAGGAGCTGCAGAGTAAACTGTCATCCCTATGGGTACGCACTATAGATCTGTGAAGTCAGATCAGGGCCGGATTGGGCCGCTTGGATACCAAGAAAAATCCTGGTGGGCCGCCGGCTGGCAGAGGCTACTCAGACAGCTGCAGTGGAGGAGAGAGCGCAGCAAGCAACTTGAGTTGTGTGAGGGAACGGAGCGCAGCGGCAGTCGGAGCCGCCAGTAGCACTGCACACAGACTGACATCCTCAGCCACCGCAGTCAGTGTCAGTAGTCACAGTGCTCAGCCGACACAGCATAGATAGGCCCGCCCAGGGGAGCTCTTAGCCTGGGATAAGAGATGGGGCTGGACTCAGTGTGTGTGGGTGGGGGAAGAGGCCGGTCGAGGCAAGGAGGAGATTTGCACGCTCAGACTCAAACAGCAAAGAGAGTGCTGCCCAGGCCGTGGGATCCACACCAACCTATTTCAGTCTGGTTATTTACCAGAATCGCACTGTGCTTGATAACAAGGGCCTAGGCTAGTACTGTAGTAATACTTTACTGTCTACTTTGAACCAAAAAAATGTGTGGTTGTAACTCACAATAAATATATATATATTATATTTATATCATATATTTACATATTATATTTATATACAGTATTATATATATCTATATAAGTTGAAGGGAAAACCAGGGGTGTGGCTGGGCTGGGCCGGTCTATACAAATTTCCAGGGCCAGTCTGATTTGCCAGTCCGGCCCTGAGTCAGATTTATCCACCAATATGTATAGGGCTGTATCTTGTTGTAAATTAAACAATTACTGCTATACAAAAGAAAGACTAAATTCAATTTAAATGAACCCCTTAGTTGACAGAAACAAGCTCCAAGTAACATCCTTAATAACTATGAATAACAATAAGTGTGTATTATACATTCAACAGCAAACTCTGCAGTATCTGATAGAGAGGTTTCATCTATGGAGTCCCATGTAAACAGATACAGTCTGAGGAAAGGAAAACAGTCTAATAGGTAAGTTTCCTACCCACATATCACCCTATACTTGACTTCTCCTGTATAGTAGAAACATAGAAACATAGATATTGACGGCAGATAAGAGCCATAGGCCCAGCAAGTCTGCCCCACCTTACCTAACAGTATAAACTTATCTAGTTCGTAGGATAGCCCTATGCTTGTCCCATGCATTTTTAAAGTCCCCCACAGTGTTTGTTGCTACTACCTCTTGAGGAAGTTTATTCCATAAATCAATCACTCTTTCTGTAAAGAAGTGCTTCCTCAAATTACTCCTGAATCTACTACCCTTTAGCTTGAGCTCATGACCCCTTGTTCTTGAATTTTCCATTTTATGTAAAATACCCACAGCCTCAGTTTTACTAAACCCTTTAATGTACTTGAAAGTTGCTATCATATCACCTCTTTCCCTTCTCTCCTCTAAGCTATACATATTTAGGTCATTGAGCCTATCCTGGTAAGTTTTATTTTTTAGACCATGTACCATTTTGGTAGCCCTCCTTTGCACAGATTCAAGTTTGTTAATATCCTTCTGAAGATATGGCCTCCAGAACTGCACACAATACTCAAGATGAGGCCTAACTAATGATCTATAAAGTGGCATAAGAACCTTACTATTTCTGCTGCAAATACCTCTACCAATACATCCAAGCATTCTGCTAGCCTTACTCGCTGCCTTACTACATTGTTTACTAAGTTTTAAATCATCTGAAATAATAATTCCCAAGTCCTGTTCCTCGTCTGTAACAGTCAGTAAAGTGTCATTGAGTCTGTAATTAACATTTGGATTTTTCTTCCCTAAATGCATTATTTTACACTTTGCTGTGTTAAACTTTAGATCCCAGTCGTTTGTCCAATCCTCCAATTGTTGTATATCACTTCTCATTTTGTCTACCCCCCCTGGAACATCCACTCTGTTGCAAATTTTTGTATCATCTGCAAAGAGACATACTTTCCCCTGTAGCCCTTTGCTGATATCGCAGATAAATATGTTAAACAAAACAGGCCCCAGAACTGACCCCTGAGGAACACCACTAGTAACAGCCCCCTCTGCTGAATGAACTCCATTTACTAAGACACTTTGTTTTCTGTCCTTAAGCCAGCATTCCACCCAGTTCACAATTTTTGAATCTAGACCATCTAGTAGGATATAGACTAATAAGAACAGGGAGGCACATGAAAACCAGCGGGTCAGCTAAATTAACAGTTTACGGAGGTAAGGTAAGACAGACCCCAATATGCCAATGGACTCCACGCTGTTTCACTATCTCTGCCATAATGGGTCCCTATTTAATATTTTCCAGTAAAAACATTTTCCACTTCCTGTTAAAAGTTAAAGTGCCGACATAACCCGGTTTTATTCCACACAGTCACCGGTTGCACACTTTTTTTACCTCTTTGATAACTGACTGCAGCAGAGAGGGAAAACAAGGATACAAAATGGCAGCACACATTGTTTTATGGACACAAAAAGCTTACACTGTTTTCAATATTTAAACAATTAAAATAATCTAAAAAAAATTATCTGTATTTTATTTTCAGGCTAAAATTTGTTATTAATATATCATTTTATATAACATTTATGTATTATTCAGGCCAAAGCTTGTCATTATACCAATACCAATACAAATAATAGATGTTACAAAGGCGGTTTTGCCTGCTTTTTCAAAACAGTCCCCTCCTCCTTCATAAACTATGCTCAAGGTATACAACAGGGCAATATTAAAGTACTTCTTCTCTCATCAAATTACCATCAATAAGCAAGGACATAAGGAAATGCCTCGGACAGTCTCTATCCAGCTTAAAAAATAAACACTGTACTAACAAACCTAAATTAATATTTGTATAGAGAAAAAAGTGAGAGAGAGTGAAAACAATCCTTTATAGGGATTCACCCAGGTAGAGACTGGGAATTCAGCACGCTTTTTAAGTTTAAAACCAATTCTGGTTATATTTTATTTGTCATTAGTGCACACATACTAAAAACGTGTTGAACTTGTCAAATTTTCTTCATTCTCTTGGTATGTTTATTTGAAAAGCAAGAATGTAAGTTTAGATGCCGGACCATTTTTGGTGAACAACCTGGGTTGTCGTTGCTGATTGGACAGCACCAATAAACAAGTGCTGTCCATGGTTCTGAACCACAAATTTGCTGGCTCCTTAGCTAAGATGCTTTCTTTTTCAAATAAAGATAGCAAGAGAACTAAGAAGAATTGATAATAGGAGTAAATTAGAAAGTTGCTTACAATTGCATGCTCTATCTGAATCATGAAAGAAAAAAAATTGGGTTCAGTGTCCCTTTAAATATAGAATTATGTAGAGCAGGGCTACAGCAAGTGTATTTCCTTTTTTTGTCACAGGAAGAAAGGGGATGGTGAAAGAGAGGGCTGAAAGAAAGTTAGTTCTGATACCTACTTATAACTAATAATAACTGTCTCCCCAGAATTGTGAGCATCTTTAAAGGGACATAAAACAGGTTGAGATCTGTGCATATCCTAAAAAGGGCTAATTAATTAAAAATAGTTTGCATAAAAAAAATTGTTTCAAAGTATTTTAAAATAATTTTCAAAAATAAGCAAAATGAATTACATAGCTAAGCTGCCTGGAGCTGCCAACTACACCCCCCTTATCAGTGTTTAGACACAGGCATTGTATTTCAACTGAGTTCACAGGTTCTAGGCATGCTCCAGCAGATAATCCCTATGCATTTTTGCATTCTACCAAATCAGCAATAGATATAGATACAGCCATAGAAGGAAACGTGTGGGGGGAGTTAGAGCTTTACAATTCAGAAACTAAAAAGAAAGGGTTAATGGCGAGGCACTGCTGTATAAATGTACAGGTAAAGTAATTAAAGTACATATTATATTTTGTCTCTATCCCAACTTGTTTTATGTCCCTTTAAGTATCAAACACCTCTATCAGCCCCTCTATTTATATGCTACCAAAAAAAGAGCATTTTGTGAAAGCATATTGGTACAAAACAAAAAAGTAGCAGTAAAAAGGCATGTGGGTAATTACTACACCGTACATCCCCTGCGGCAAAAACATATGGAAAAAAACAAAAAACAAAATTATTATTATTATTATCGGTTATTTGTAGAGCGCCAACAGATACTGCAGCTGCAGTTTGTTTATCAGCCTACATTTATGATATATCCTATTTTTAAAGTGCGTTCACATAGTGGAATAAATGAAAAATGTGAACCAGGCACAAACTTAGCTGTTACTGCTTATAGGCTACTGGGAAATCTTAGGACATTTACAAAACCAGTGTGACACAGCAGAGATTCCAGCTGTGCCAGTTATGTTTGCATTTCATGTCATATTTCTGGCTAAAACTAACACAAACAAATGCCACATGCGGATGGCTGGAAGGATTTCTGGGGTCTGAAGTCAATCCAATAACTGTCCACTTGCTATTTCTAAAGCAACAATGATGACAGGCTGTCTAGTCAGCGATGCACAAACGCTACTAACCACTAAGGAAGAGTCAGCTTTGCCAAATTCCAAATGTGAGTAAAAAGATTAACAAATTTCAGAGTAGCAGTGACAATGGCCTTAAAGGGACACTTAAGTCAAAAATTAACTTCATGATTCAGATAGAGCATGCAATTTTAAGAGACTTTCCAATTCACTTTGATTATCTAATTTGATAGTCTTTTTATATGCACGCTTTCTGAGGCCCCAAATCCTACTGAGCATGTGCACAATTTCACTGGGTGTACGCATACTAGTCTTTGATTGGCTGATAGGGAAATAGTAGGAAAAAAAAAATTGTCAGAAAAAAAACTACTACTTATTTTAAATTAAAAGTAAGTGTTATTGAATAATCTTTTTTATTATGCATGTATTGAATGGTCTTTTAATTAAAGAAAGGCTGGGTTCAAAGAGAAGTTGTCTTGAGGTGTCTATGGGCTCGATTCTCTAAAGCTTTCAGCTAGGGCAAGATTATCAGACAAGATCCATCAGTGTTACGAGATCCTTCAAAGATTCTTTAAAGGCATATTTTACCTTGAGAGCTGTATATATCACTAAGGTGTGCACCCTACATTTTTGTATACCGAAGAAACACATACAGAGCAGTGCACAATCAAATAAGCAGTTTTAAAATCGTACCATATAGAAACTGTTATTAAAGTATGGTTTAAGAATTGTATTAAAGGGACATGTTACCCAAAGCTGAATTACTTGAAGTGATGCAGTATAACTGTAAAAAGTTGTCCAAAAATATCACCTAAACACTATGTAATAAAGGAAGTAGCCACATCCCATTGTAAATGGCCTTAAGCAACCAATCAGAAAGCTTGTCCTGGGAATTCTAGCTTTATACTCACAGATGTCACATGGGCTATCTAGTTTATCCTGTGGCTGGACTGTTATCCAAAGGACATTTGTCCAACTGACATTTGTGTGACGGATAATATTCCATCGGATAACAGTCCAGTCATGAGATAGATAGATAGATAAGGATAGATACAGATCGAAAGATAGATTAGATAGATAGAACCACAAGAATGGACACAGTACTCATGCATTCTATACTATAATCGTGTTTGTAACGCGTCCGTCGCCATTGCCGGTTGCACACGCATCCTCAAAGGAATGTTTGCATGTGCAAGGCAGCCATAAGAATGTCGGCTGCATGCGCAGCCGAAAGAATCCACCTGGATGAAGCGTAGGCAAACGAAGCCTTAAAAAAAAAATGCTACTGCCCACATGAAATAGCTAAAAAACACGTAACCACCCGCAAGAAATAAGAAAAAAAAAACTAACCGCCCGCACAAAGTAAAAAAAATAAAACTAACCGCCCGCACGAAGTATTAAAAAAAAAATAACCACCCACACGATGTATTAAGAAAAAAATAAACATAACCACCCTTACTAAGTATTAACCATTAAATCACTAAACTTCCACAACAGAAACTACCTAACCCTTACACCGCCAAACCCCCTCATTGCCAACTAAATAAATTACAATATTAACCCCTAAACCGCCAACTAATTATACTATTATCCCCTAAACCGACAAACCGTCACATTGCAATAAACCTAATTATCCAATTAACCCCTAAACCACCAACCCCCCACATCGCAATAAACCTAATTTAACTACTAAGCCCCCTAAATTAACCCCAATCACTACTACATTGCAATTAATATAAAAAATACTAACATTAAATTACAAAAAAAAAATCTAACATTACAAAAAATAAAAAAGGTCTAACATTACAGAAAAAAATAAACAAAATTATCAAAAATAAAAAAATTAAATCTAATCCCTTTGAAAATAAAAAAGCCCCCCACCCACAAAAAATAACACCCCCTAATCTAAAATAAACTACCAATAGCCCTTAAAAGGGCCTTTTGTAGGGCATTCTTTTACTTAAGAATGCCCATTAAATCCCTAATCTAAAAAAAATAAAAAAATAAGACTAAGCCCCAAATAGGTACTCGCCATTCCTGAAGTCCGGCGGAGAAGGTTTTCTTTCAGGCGGCTCCATCATCTTCTATCTTCATCAGGAGCAAGGGTGGTGCGGAGCGGGCTTCACCGACGCATGGATCCTCTTCGGCAGTTCCCAGCGGCAGTACTCAGCGGCGTGGAGACTCCTCTTCATGTGATCGTCCGTCGCACACTGAAGATTACCAAGGTACCCCATATTTATTGGGGGGAATTTTATAGGGGTATTAGTTTAGATTTATTTTTTTATTTTGGATAGCTTTGTTTATTTTTTTCTGTAATTTTACATTTTTTAATTTTTTAAACATAGACTGCCCTCTGGGCAGGCTTATTGCCTAGTATATATATATATATATATATATATATATATACAGGTAGCCCTCAGTTTATGCCGGGGTTAGGTTCCAGAAGGAATGGTTGTAAATCGAAACCGTTGTAAATTGAAACCCATTTTATAATGTAAGTCAATGGGAAGTGAGGGAGATAGGTTCCAGGCCCCTCTCAAAATTGTCATAAGTAACACCTAATATATTATTTTTAAAGCTTTGAAATGAAGACTTTAAATGCTAAACAGCATTATAAACCTAATAAAATAATCACACAACGCAGACTTCACTTGCATTTTTCTGCAAAGTTCTTTCTATGTATTCCAATCTGGACTGATTTATAGACAGGAAGATCTTGTTCCTTTGAAATCTGCTCGATAGCTCAGGTCTGGTTAAACTGATTAATTTCAGCTTGCTTGGCTTTGCTGCAACACAAGCGGACAGCTCCACCTACTGGCTATTTTAATAAATGCACTGCTTCTCAATGCTTTTCAATAGCAGTCACATGACTGGAAAAAAAGGTTGTTATTCTGAAACGATGTAAATTGAACCGTTGTAAAACGAGGGCCACCTGTATATAAATATAAATATATTTTTCAAAAAACCACATCAGATATATGTAGAAATATTTATTTATGAATAAATAGAACATATTATTCTTTGTGAAAAACTTTAATTATGCTTACCTGATAATTTTCTTTTCTTCAGATGGAAAGAGTCCACAGCTGCATTCATTACTTTTGGGAAATAAGAACCTGGCCACCAGGAGGAGGCAAAGACACCGCAGCCAAAGGCATAAATACTCCTCCCACTTCCCTTATCCCCCAGTCATTCTGCCGAGGAACAAGGAACAGAAAAAGAAATAACAGGGTGAAAAGGTGCCAGAAGAATAATAAATAAGAGATGCCCCACAGAAAAATTACGGGTGGGGAGCTGTGGACTCTTTCCATCTGAAGAAAAGAAAATGATCAGGTCAGCATAATTTAAGTTTTTCTTCATAAATGGAAAGAGTCCACAGCTGCATTCATTACTTTTGGGAAAACAATACCCAAGTTATAGAGGACACTGAATGCAACCCATTCTGAGGGCACCAAGCCTGAAAAAACCACAACCCAACCAAACCCCGCTTCGTCGGAGCCGAGCAAAAGACTAGAAAGAAAAGGCCCCAAGGACACTGACCCGCAGATAGTCCGAAAGCCTAACTAGAGACCGCAAGCAGACTCACAGAGCCAACACTCCTCCAAGAGAACCGTCGTCCAGCAGTTGGTCTCCTTACTAGTACAGTACCAAAATCCCCAAAAGGGAGAGGACAAGGGTAAGCCAAGGGATACCCAAAAGGTACAGCAAAATTCATAAAGGAAAAACCCCCTTCAAAGGAAGGCCAAGTCCACAGAGAATAGATCCCGAGAACAAGGGGAGACAACGACAAACCCACAAGGAGCAACCGGACTTCATCAAGGAGAAGAAACATCTCCCAAACATTATGCAACAGCACCGAAAAAGACAGCTGAAGACAAAGTCCTCAAAACATCAGAACTCACAGACTGAGCAAACAGAAATAACAAGCAGCAAATTCAGAAAATAAACATCTGAGTCCACTAACATTCTGCCATCCGTAGGAAGACACGGAGAAAACACTATCCGTAAGGAAGAAGCAGCCCAAAACAGAGATTGCCCAACCTCTAAGACAGAGGCCACTCTCCAGGCAATCCAGGCCACCAAGCCTACTCACAGATCTCAAAGGGGAGAGGCACAGAACCTCTAAAAAAAAAAAAAGAAGGTCCACTGTCACCCCCAAGACCTGAACAACATGAACAACAGATCTCAGATCCTACACCTAGCTGGACCAGCCCAAGCAACGGCAGATCTGAAAGTAAAGGAACGGAAAGGAACCCCAAGACCGGCCCCCAAAAGGGCGGATGAATGGACACAGCCACTTCAACCTAAAGACAAATGAGCAGGTGTTAGACCCAAGGAGATCTAGCAAGGCCACCTGACTAAGTCTCAATGGGGAGCCAGACCTCCCCAGATGGAAAGGAACAACTCAAAGAGCAGACCAATCCCTGAACCAGATAAACATCTGTTCCAATCTCCTGAACACAGGAGAGGCCCCTAAAAACGGAACCACAGCTCCGTAAGGAGGACAACGAGCCCCATGAAAAGGAGAGCATCGATAACACCTGCCCATAAGTCAGGAAGTCGTAGGAAGAACCAAGAGGACACAAGGCCACAGCACTGAGGAACATGGAAGAACCCCTTAAAACACTATCGTGCTAGCACACATAACAGGTGGAAAAGTGACAACTGAGCAACCGCAAACATTCTGTTTGTTAGGCAGGAAAGACCACCATCAGGTCACGATAGTTGGCCGTCCCAAGGGAACTGTATCATCCGGCACAAGACAAGGCCCAAGGAGCACCGGCTCAATAAATCTGGCCAAGTTGTAAAACAGAACAGCCAGAACAAGGGCTAAGCCCAAGTACCCCGGAAACTGGAAACCCCAGGTCAGTCCTAGGATCAAAAGGTCCGGTAACATCCCACGGCAGAATCCAAAAAGAGAAAACACAGAGTAAAGCCCTCAACAACCGGAAGATTAGGACAAGAAGCCTGGGCCCCACAAATGTTTAGATTAAACAATCCTCCAGGCACATAAATCTCTTGTCTGATATAAAAAACAGACCTCCCAGGGAAAAATCCAGATTAACCTGGATAACAAGAGCGAGAAGCCCTTGCAAGTCCCGACCCAAATGGAAGAGACCCCCCCTTGCAGGAGCTCAACACTCAAAAGAGCCAGGGCCATAAAGGACACTAGAGCTAACAGGCGTCCAGGCATCATTAACATGAGTGTGCTTGAAAAGTGTGGCTAATCCCTCTAAGGGGCACAAGGCGCTGCTCATTTTATCAACCTCGAAAGGAGGAAAAGCTGAGTAGACCTCGCCGGGGATTGAATTTGCAACCCTCAGTTTGCTACAGTACAGAGTAGCCCCAGAGCATTAGTATGCTGAGCTAGCTGTCCAGCTAGCAACGAGCTCCAGACACAAGGGGAACAGTGAGGACAAGTCACCCGAACAGAACAACATCAAGCCTCCACATCACTTCAGATTCGAAGTCAGAGAACAGAAAAACATGGGTTTGAATGCCACCTTGATGGCAATGTCTGAACCATATGAATGGAAAACCACTAGGACCTCTTCTATCCCAAGAAGAAGATGCAGAGCATTCCCAACACCGGGAAAGGACCCCTAACCGGAGCCCAAAAACTCCTCACTGTCTAATGTCCCAAAGTTCCCGCAGGAAACATAGTATGAAAAAAAAAAAGAAAATTCATCCTAACCGGATAAAATAAAATAACAGGCACCCCAAGGGTTAACGCCCAAGAAGAAAAGAAAGATCCGCAGGACCAGCCTAACGGAAACCCTATTCTTCCAAAAAAACTGGGAAGGATCTCGATAACAAGACTTAAAGGAGATAACTTCATCCCCCCATGTCTAACGAGGTGAGCCATTCGAAGGAGGAGACTGATGAGTCCCATAACCGAGAAAGAAAGGGTCCCCAAACAGCTCAAAAAACGTGTCCAAGTAGAACACGAAGGCGAGCCAGCCTGTAACGAAAGGCACAACTCTCAGGAACAGCTACACCCGCAGGGAACTGCACATATCCTCCTGTGGCCGAGAGACCTGGGGCAATCGGGCACGAACACAAATCGCAAATAAAAATCTGGACTTTGTAGACGCGCAAACGCCAAAAGTATGTAAAAGCGAAAACATGCCACAACCTCCGGGGGGGGGAACAATCCACCCTCTGTGGAGGAAAAAACATAACTTGTGTTACCCGCTTGTATAGTAGTAGGTAGCGGTAGGGAACTCGCCTCCTGGAGGACAGGGCCCCCTAAGGCGGATGGCTCAGCAGTCTCTTGAATCCCTGAGCCCGAGGAACAAGGCGCTCTAGAACGGCCTAAAGAAAATAACTGGCTGACCTGAGTCAACTTGGTCAATTTGCATTCATCACAGGACGAAGAATCTGAATATGAAAGTTGAACAATCTCAACATCAGTATCCTCCATAACTGAATAAAGGATACCAAAAAATGGACTAAATATAGAACAATTTAAATGGCACCTGACACCCACAATGGCTGGGGCACTCACCACCTCCTATGAACCAGACACCAGGGGACTAGAATTCTCCGTCGCCACAAAGACAGGAATGCAGAAATGGGAGACCAGAACGTAACCGCACCCGGTCACAAGGTGAACCGTACAGTCCAAAAAATCAGTTACCTTCTTATTTGAAGGATACCACCCACCTACTCAATAGCATGGATAAAATCTCCTGGGATGAGGAGTGTGAATGGCTGACCGTTGACGTAGTCAGCCTTTACTCCACTATACCACACAAAGATGGTTTAGAGGCAATCAAATTTTCTCTAGACGTGTACACTACTTATGATGATAATCTGAAAGGATTTGTGTTGAGGGTCATTCAATTCCTTCTAGAACACAACTACTTTAAGTTCGGGGATGGCTTCTACCTACAGAGACGTGGGACCGCTATGGGGGCTAAATTTGCCCCTTCCTATGCCAACCTGTTTATGGGTTGGTGGGAGCGGTCCCACGTCTTTGGGGAACAGAATCCATTCAGGTCCAGAATTAAGACATACAAGAGATATATTGATGATCTCTTGTTTGTATGGACAGGAGGTACCGAAGCAAAGGCAGATTTCATTAAGTATCTTAATAGGAATCAAGTTAACCTCAGATTTACTGCAGAATCAGGAACTGTGGAGATACCATATCTAGATGTAATCCTCAAAGGGTCAGTCTCTACAGGCAAAGTAACCACTGGTCTGTATAGAAAGCCCATATCTTCCAATACTATCTTCCACGCAAAGTCCTCACATCCAAAACATACTGGTTTTCGTGTAGCCAAAGGCCAGTTCATCAGACTCAAGCGTAATTGCACTCTTGAGTCAGATTTTTTAGTTGAGGCAGATAAACTGAGGGATCAATTACTGGAGAGAGGGTACTCAAAAAAGACTACGAACAGGGCTTTGCTTGAAGTTAAGAGACTAGACAGGGATTTACTATTACAGGGCTCCAAAACCAAAAGTAATTATAGATTTCAGGAAGATAGACCCTGTTTTGTTACAACTTATAGTCCACAGTTTGAAGAAATATGCAATATTGTGAAAAGACATCTATCAATAGTGACAGGAGAGGATAGTCTAAAGGACTATGTGTCAAAAGGATGCAGCTTCATCTCTAAGAGGGGCATAACATTAGGCAACATACTATCTCCATCCATGTTACCAAGTAAGCATAAGAGAACTAGCAGCTGGCTTACTTCCAAAGGCCACTACAAATGTCACTTTTCACAATGCATAGCTTGTAATCATATGAGACCCACTAAACACTTCCAATCTTATGTAACCCAAAAAGTATTTGATCTAAGTGAGTGCACGAATTGTCGCACAAGATTTGTGATCTATCTTGCAGAATGCTCCCAGTGTAAATTACAGTACGTGGGGTGCACCTCAAGGGAGGTGCGCTCACGGATAAGGGAGCATCTTAACAATATTGAGCAAGAAATAGATTGCTCAGATCTTGTGCGACATTTCATACAAGAACACAACAAGAAAGTTACCACCTTTAACTGGTGTGTAATTGAACGTATTAAAGTAGGTCCCAGGGGAGGTGATAAAACAGTAAAAATGTTTTATAGAGAAGCCTTTTGGATATTCTTATTGAGAACTAGAAAACCTCAAGGGTTCAACATTAGTGGTGACATAATCAATTTTTGGCAAAAAGTATAAATACCAGTGCAACTTGTAAATTTTCTAAAAACAAGAAACATGTTTCCCCATATCAATGAGCCTAAGTAGGGTGTCCTAGAGAGTAGAATAGAGTCCCCCACAATAAGACATGCATTAGCCAAGAGAATTTATATTTATTAAATACATTTAACATATACTTAATGTTTTATTCTTGGCTAATTCGTCAAAGCTCAATTAAACAGGGAAATGTTGGTAGATTATAAAGTATTTACGTTTCTGTTTATATTTACATATTTACATATTATATACTATACTGATTACAATGAAACCACATTCTCAGTATATCCATTTACCCCAATACATATTCCTAGTATCCACTCAAGGTCTGATTGTGTTTTAGAAATTCTGCCACAGTGTTTTTGTATTAACTTGATTAGGATGGCTATTTAAGAGTTGATTGGCCATCAGTAAGCATCTACGATTAAGGCATACTAGCCGAAACGCGTCAGATGCTACACTGAACAGCACTGCCTCTGTGCAGTTTTTACTACTTGACATGTAGTTTCCTGTGACAAAAGGAATTAAAGTTTATTCAAACTCTACCTGAGGCTCGCTGGTTTTCTTTTCATGTTTGGACATAAATCTCTTGTCTGATATAAAAAACAGACCTCCCAGGGAAAAATCCAGATTAACCTGGATAACAACAGCGAGAAGCCCTTGCAAGTCCCGACCCAAATGGAAGAGACCCCCCCTTGCAGGAGCTCAACACTCAAAAGAGCCAGGGCCATAAAGGACACTAGAGCTAACAGGCGTCCAGGCATCATTAACATGAGTGTGCTTGAAAAGTGTGGCTAATCCCTCTAAGGGGCACAAGGCGCTGCTCATTTTATCAACCTCGAAAGGAGGAAAAGCTGAGTAGACCTCGCCGGGGATTGAACTTGCAACCCTCAGTTTGCTACAGTACAGAGTAGCCCCAGAGCATTAGTATGCTGAGCTAGCTGTCCAGCTAGCAACGAGCTCCAGACACAAGGGGAACAGTGAGGACAAGTCACCCAAACAGAACAACATCAAGCCTCCACATCACTTCAGATTCGAAGTCAGAGAACAGAAAAACATGGGTTTGAATGCCACCTTGATGGCAATGTCTGAACCATATGAATGGAAAACCACTAGGACCTCTTCTATCCCAAGAAGAAGATGCAGAGCATTCCCAACACCGGGAAAGGACCCCTAACCGGAGCCCAAAAACTCCTCACTGTCTAATGTCCCAAAGTTCCCGCAGGAAACATAGTATGAAAAAAAAAAAGAAAATTCATCCTAACCGGATAAAATAAAATAACAGGCACCCCGAGGGTTAACGCCCAAGAAGAACAGAAAGATCCGCAGGACCAGCCTAACGGAAACCCTATTCTTCCAAAAAAACTGGGAAGGATCTCGATAACAAGACTTAAAGGAGATAACTTCATCCCCCCATGTCTAACGAGGTGAGCCATTCGAAGGAGGAGACTGATGAGTCCCATAACCGAGAAAGAAAGGGTCCCCAAACAGCTCAAAAAACGTGTCCAAGTAGAACACAAAGGCGAGCCAGCCTGTAACGAAAGGCACAACTCTCAGGAACAGCTACACCCGCAGGGAACTGCACATATCCTCCTGTGGCCGAGAGACCTGGGGCAATCGGGCACGAACACAAATCGCAAATAAAAATCTGGACTTTGTAGACGCGCAAACGCCAAAAGTATGTAAAAGCGAAAACATGCCACAACCTCCGGGGGGGAACAATCCACCCTCTGTGGAGGAAAAAACATAACTTGGGTTACCCGCTTGTATAGTAGTAGGTAGCGGTAGGGAACTCGCCTCCTGGAGGACAGGGCCCCCTAAGGCGGATGGCTCAGCAGTCTCTTGAATCCCTGAGCCCGAGGAACAAGGCGCTCTAGAACGGCCTAAAGAAAATAACTGGCTGACCTGAGTCAACTTGGTCAATTTGCATTCATCACAGGACGAAGAATCTGAATATGAAAGTTGAACAATCTCAACATCAGTATCCTCCATAACTGAATAAAGGATACCAAAAAATGGACTAAATATAGAACAATTTAAATGGCACCTGACACCCACAATGGCTGGGGCACTCACCACCTCCTATGAACCAGACACCAGGGGACTAGAATTCTCCGTCGCCACAAAGTCAGGAATGCAGAAATGGGAGACCAGAACGTAAACGCACCCGGTCACAAGGTGAACCGTACAGTCCAAAAAAAAGCGCCCGACCGTAAGGACGCATCACTTCGAAAGGCTATGTTCCAAAAGCCCCAAGCCCAGTTAACACTATACATAAGCAGATTGAATCACATAACAAACATGATTAAACCCCCCCCCGTTCAATAATCCCCCTCAGGAGATATTAACCCTTGATTCCAAGATACTAAAGGAGTCCCACTAAGACCCTGTATTTTTCAAGTGAGTTTGTAGGAACAATGAGTTATAGTACAATCATAAAGAAGTAAAATGAAACGATCTTACCGGAATCTACGCCGTGGAACAGGAACATGGCCCTTCAAGTGTGACGGATAGTAGCCTCGCCTCTGCCATGAACTTGAGAGAAGAAAGCAGGCAGCGAATTGAAGTTCGACAATGCCAATTGCTTGTGGAGTTGTTAAAATGAGTCGGGATTGTTTCGCAAAAATACTCTTCCTGCATCTCCGGACTCTAACTTTCATACAAGCCCTCACTGAGAGACTAACAGGATTACTTAAAACTCCCGTCCCATGTTGAAGAGTACTACCCTCCATAAGAGATGAAAAACAAATGCCTGACACTTCTCTGCCAACCTTCTTGGAACGAAAGGCAAAGAATGACTGGGGGATGAGGAAAGTGGGAGGAGTATTTAAGCCTTTGGCTGGGGTGTCTTTGCCTCCTCCTGGTGGCCAGGTTCTTATTTCCCAAAAGTAATGAATGCAGCTGTGGACTCTTTCCATTTATGAAGAAAACATTGTAATGTAAAATATTCATATTTCCATGTTGGGTTAGCACACATGAGAATATGCGATTGGGTTTGCATGAGAATGGGGTGTTTTTTTCCCCACGTTTTTTTTCTCCATTGACTTCTATGAGAAAATAGGTAAACATTATATTGTAAGTTTGGCTTTTTTTGCTCTAGTTGGGTTACCGCACAAACGAAAACAGTCACACACTTTCAACTCCTAATACAAGTGCATCCCAACAAGCGCAAAAAAAAACATAATTTATGCTTACCTGATAAATTTATTTCTCTTGTAGTGTATCCAGTCCACGGATCATCCATTACTTATGGGATATATTCTCCTTCCCAACAGGAAGTTGCAAGAGTCCACCCACAGCAAAGCTGCTATATAGCTCCTCCCCTAACTGCCATTACCAGTCATTCGACCGAAAACATGCAGAGAAAGGAAAACCATAGGGTGCAGTGGTGACTGTAGTTTAATGGAAAAATTACCTGCCTTAAAGTGACAGGGCGGGCCGTGAACTGGATACACTACAAGAGAAATAAATTTATCAGGTAAGCATAAATTATGTTTTCTCTTGTTAAATGTATCCAGTCCATGGATCATCCATTACTTATGGGATACCAATACCAAAGCTAAAGTACACGGATGATGGGAGGGACAAGGCAGGTACTTAAACGGAAGTTACCACTGCCTGTAAAAAAACCCTTTCTCCCAAAAATAGCCTCCGAAGAAGCAAGGTATCAAATTTGTTAAATTTGAAAAAGTATGAAACGCAGACCAAGACTCCGTCTTGTAATCTGTTCAACAGAAGCCACATTTAAAAAAGGCCATAGTGAAAACCACAGCTCTAGTAGAATGAGCTGTAATCCCTTCAGGAGGCTGCTGTCCAGCAGTCTCATAAGCTAAATGAATTATGCTTTTTAACCAAAAAGACAGAGAGGTTGCTGAAGTCCTTTGACCTCTCCTCTGTCCAGAATAGACAACAAACAAGGTGAATGTTTGATGAAAATCTGTAGTAGCTTGTAAGTAAAACTTTAAAACACGAACCACGTCCAAATTGTTTGAAGAAGGATTAGGATACAAGAATGGAACAACAATCTCTTGAGTGATATTCTTGTTAGATACCACCTTAGGTAAAAACCCAGGTTGGTACACAGGACTACCTTATCCGTACGGAGAACCAGATAAGGAGAATCACATTGCAACGCAGATAACTCGGAGACTCTATGAGCCGAGGAAATAGCTACCAAAAAGGAACTTTCCAAGATAGAAGTTTGATATCTATGGAATGAAAAGGTTCAAATGGAACTCCTTGAAGAACCTTAAGAACCAGCTTTAAGCTCCATGGCGGAGCAACATTTTTAACCACAGGCTTGGTTCTAACCAAAGCCTGACCAAATGCTTGAACGTCTAGAATACCTGCCAGATGCTTGTGCAAAAGAATAGACAGAGTAGAAATCTGTCCTTTTAAAGAACTAGCTGACGACCCTTTTCTCAAAATCATCTTGGAGAAAAGATAATATCCTGGGAATCCAGACTTTACTCCATGAGTAACCCTTGGATTCATAACAATAAGATATTTACACCATATCTTATGTTAAATTTTCCTAGAGACAGGCTTTTATGCCTGTATTAAGGTATCAATTACTGACTCGGAGAAGCCATGCTTTGATAACATCAAGCGTTCTGTCTCCAGGCAGTCCATCTCAGATTAGTTATATTTAGATGGTTGAAAAGACCCTGAGGTAGAGGGTCCTGTCTCAGAAGCAGAGACCGTGGTGGAAAGGATGACATGTCCACCAGAACTGCATACCAGGTCCTGCGTGGCCACGCAGGCGCTGTCAAAAGCACCAAAGCACTCTCCTGCTTGATCTTGTGCAAACCCCTCCGGAGGGAATTCCCACTCCCCCGGATGAAAAGTCTGACGACTTAGAAAATCTGCCTCCCAGTTCTCAACACCTGGGATAGGGATAGCTTTTAGACAAGAGTGAGTCTCTGTCCAGTGAATTATTTTAAGACTTCTAACATTGCTAGGGAACTTCTGTTCCCCCTTGATGGTTGATGTAAGCCACAGTCGTGATATTGTCCGACTGAAATATGATGTACCTCAGAGTTGCTAACTGAGGCCAAGTCTGAAGAGCATGGAATATCGCTCCCAGTTCCAGAATATTCATTAGAAGGAGGGTCTCCTCCTGAGTCCACTATCCCTGAGCCTTCAGGGAGTTCCAGACTGTATCCCAACCTAAAAGGCTGGCATCTGTTGTAACAATTGTCCCATCTGACCTGCGGAAGGTCATACCCTTGGACAGATGGACCCGAGATAGTCACCAGAGAAGAGAATCTCTGGTTTCTTGGTCCGGATTTAACAGGAGAACAAATCTGTGTAATCCCCGTTCCTCTGGCTGAGCATGCATAGTTGCAGTGGTCTGAAATGTAGGCGTGCAAACGGTACTATGTCCCTTGCCGCTACCATTAAGGCGATTACATTCATGTACTGAGCCACCAAAGGGCGCGGATGGAATGAAGAACACGGCAGAAATTTAGAAACTTTGACAACCTGGACTCCGTCAGGTAAATTTTAATTTCTACAAAATCTATCAGAATCCCTAGGAGGGAAACCCTTGATATTGGGGATAGAGAACTCTTTCCTTGTTCACTTTCCACCCATGCGATCTCAGAAATGCCAGTACTACGTCCGTATGAGACTTGGCAACTTGGATGTTTGACGCCTGTATCAGGATGTCGTCTAAATAAGGGGCCACTTCTATGCCCCGCGGCCTAAGGACCGCCAAAGTGACCCCAGAACCTCCATAAAGATTCTAGGGGCTGTAGTTAACCCAAAGGAAAGAGCTACAAACTGGTAATGCCTGTCTAGAAAGGCAAACCTGAAAAACCGATGGTGATCTTTATGCATCGTAATGTGAGGATAAGCATCCTTCAAATCCATTGTAGTCCTCTATTGACTCTCCTGGATCATAGTTAAGATGGTACGAATAGTTTCCATCTTAAATGATAGAATTCTAAAGAATTTGTTTAAGATCTTTTAGATCCAAAATAGGTCTGAAGGTTTCCTTTCCTTGGGAACCACAAACCGATTTGAGGAAAACTGTGTCCCTGTTCCTCTATTGGAACTGAATGGGTCACGTACACAATGCAAGAATGTCTCTTTCTTTATCTGGTTTGCAGATAAATGTGAAAGGCAAAAACTCCCCTTTTTTGGGGGGGAAAGCTTTGAAATCCAGGAGATATCTCTGGGGTATAATTTCCAATGCCCAGGGATCCTGGGCATCTCTTGCCCACGCCTGGGCGAAGAATGAAGTCTGCCCCCTATAGGATCCGTTACCAGATAGGGGTCCGTTCCTCATGCTGTTTTAGAGGCAGCAGCAGGCTCCTTGACCTGCTTATCTTTGTTCCAGGTCCGGTTGTCTCCAGACCGCCTTGGACTGAGCAAAAGTTCCCTCTTATTTTGCCTTAGAGGAAGTTGATGCCACACCTGCCTTGAATTTTCGAAAGGCACGAAAATTAGGCCTTTTTTGTCCCTTGATTTGGACCTGTCCTGAGGAAGGGCATGATCTTTTCCTCCAGTGATATAAGTAATAATCTCCTTCAAACTAGGCCTGAATAGGGTCTGCCCCTTGAAGGGGAGTTAAGTAGCTTATTTATTAAAGTCACGACAGCTGACCATGATATAAGCCATAGCGCTCTGCGCACCAGTATAGTAAAAAACAGAATTCTTAGCCGTTAGTCTAGTCAAAGGAACAAAGGCATCAGAAAACAAAGGAATTGGCTAGCTTAAGTGCTCTAAGCTTGTCAAATATATTCATCCAATGGAGCCTGTAAAGCCTCATCAAGAGACTCAAACCAGAACGCCGCAGCAGCAGTGACAGGAGCAATGCGTGCAAGGGGCTGCAGGATAAAACCTTGTTGAATAAACATTTTTTATCCATTGGATCTAAAAAAGCACAACAGTCCTCGCCAGAGGTAGTGGTACGCTTAGCTAGAGTAGAAACTCTTCTCTCCACCTTAGGAACTGTCTGCCATAAGTCCCGTGTGGTGGCAACTATTAGAAAACATTCTTCTAAAAAATAGGAGGGGAAGAGAACGGCACACCTGGTCTATCCCATTCCTTATGAAAAATTTTAGTAAACCTCTTTAGGTATTGGAAAAACATAAGTACACACCGGCACTGCATATTATTTATCCAGTCTACACAATTTCTCTGGCACTGCGATTGTACACATTCATTCAGAGCAGCTAAAGCCTCCCTGAGCAACAAGTGGAGGTTCTCAAGCATAAATTTTAAATGTAGAAATATCAGAATCAGGTTAAATCATCTTCCCTGAGTCACAAATATCACCCACAGACTAAGCATATTGTGAGGTAGTATCAGACATGGTTCTTAAAGCGTCTGTATGCTCTGTATCTACCCCCAGAGCTGTTTTGCTTTCCTTTAATTTCAGGTAGTCTGACTAATACTGCTGCCAGTGTATTATACACAACCTTTGCCATGTCTTGTAAAATAAACGCTATGGGCGCCATTGATATACTTGGCGCCATTTGAGCGTGAGTCCCTGGAGCGGGAGTCAAAGGGTCTGACACGTGGGGAGAGTTAGTCGGCATAACTTCCCCCTCGACAGAATCCTCTGGTGATAATGTTTTTAAATACAAAAAATGATCTTTATTGTTTAACATGAAATCAGTACATCTGGTACACATTCTAAAATGGGGTTCCACCATGGCTTTAAACATAATAAACACAGAGCCTCCTCTATGTTAGACATGTTAGAACTAATAAAGAGACTAGTAAGCTTGGAAAACACTTTAAATCAAGTTAACAAGCAAATATAACAAACGTTACTGTGCCTTTAAGAGAAACAAATTTTGTCAAAATTTGAAAAACAGTGAAAAAAGGCAGTAAATCAAACGAAATTTTTACAGTACATGTAATAAGTTAACAGAGCATTGCACCCACTTGCAAATGGATGATTAACCCCTTAATGCAAAAAACAGATAAAAAAAAAAAAAAAAACGACATTTTTTTAAACAGACACAACAAAACTGCCACAGCTGAGCTGTGGATTACCTTCCCTATAACTGTTTCTATGCAAAATTTAAGCCAGCCATGTGGAAAAATTAGGCCCCAATAAGTTTTATCACCAAACATATGTTAAAAAACGATTAAACATGCCAGCAACGTTTTAAAACACATTCTTATAAGAGTATGTAAGTCTATTAATAAGCCTGATCCAGTCGCTATCACTGCATTTAAGGCTTTACTTACATTACTTCGGTATAAGCAGTATTTTCTTAGTCAATTCCATTCCTTAGAAAAATATATTACTGCACATACCTTAGCATATATCTCTATCAATCAGCCTGGTACCAGTCGCTTTCACTGCATTTAAAGGCTGTACTTACATTACTTCGGTATCAGCAGTATTTTCTTAGTCAATTCCATTCCTTAGAAAAATATTTTACTGCACATACCTTATTTGCAGGAAAACCTGCACGCCATTCCCCCTCTGAAGTACCTTACTCCTCAGAATGTGTGAGAACAGCAACTGGATCTTAGTTACGTCTGCTAAGATCATAGAAAAAACGCAGGCAGATTCTTCTTCCAAATACTGCCTGAGATAAACAGCACACTCCGGTGCCATTTAAAAATAACAAACTTTTGATTGAAGAAATAAACTAAGTATAAAAAACCACAGACTCTCACGACCTCCTATCTATGTTGAGACTTGCAAGAGAATGACTGGTAATGGCAGTTAGGGGAGGAGCTATATAGCAGCTTTGCTGTGGGTGGACTCTTGCAACTTCCTGTTGGGAAGGAGAATATATCCCATAAGTAATGGATGATCCGTGGACTGGATACACTTAACAAGAGAAAAATACTTCTAGCGCAATTAACGCTCTAGCGGGATCGTTAATTAGCGCTTCTCTCTTTATCTCTCATAATAATATAGATTATCTACCAGTAATTGAGTGAAGTAACGTTAATAACTGGTCGAACTAAACAAGAACCAATATGATTTCAACATTTTCTTTATTGTGATATTTTAATTTAGTTCTATATATTTCATGGTAAACAAACTAGCTACTTCCTATAAATTAAGACTTTCATGCAATAAGTAAAGCAGCTGGTGTCAGTTTTAACCCCATTCCTACATAAATGTTGTCATATTTTCTTTTACACCTACGTGCATCATGTCAGGCCACAGACCTCGGAAACTGATCTGGCTGCCCAAGATTAATATGGATGATGGAAAATAGCCCACACAACCACAAAATGTTTGGACATTTTGATTGGATAAATGGATGGGTATATGTAAGACAGACCTTCACAATATAGTTGTGGAACAAAAATGTAAATTCCTCTGTGAAATGCTGTTTTTTAAATCAGCTGTTTACCTTTAACCATTAATCATGGTTTTCCTTCAGGCAGTAGAATGGTTTTAGGAATGATATGAGAAGAATGGTTGGCACAAAACCCTGAAAATTGATAGGCAATAGCTCGAGTTGACAAGTGAAGAATCAGTATAAAGATCAGATCTGATCCAGAAAACACTTCATCTCAGATTTCCATACTACTGAACGCGCACACAAAAAGGAAATTCCTTTGGTAAGAAGTGAGACTGAGCTAGAGATATAAATCAAACAAACAAACATTAAGTCTCCAAGATGATTTTGGGAATGGTGCGCTCATTTCCAGTTCTGCTGACATTTCCCAATTTAAAGGAAACATTAATAATACAACACTGGTATTACTAAAAAGGTTAAAAAAAAAAGTTAATGTAGTTCTTACACAAATGCACCAACGCAGGTGTTTATTCTCTTGCTCAAAAGTCAGGAAATTCACTGCTATAACTTCAGCAAACTAGAACGTTGAGTCTCAGAGTTCATGAATTTCACTGGTGTTGTTCAATTTCATTATTGTATATGGTCAAACAGCAACACCGTATCAAAACCAATACAGAATGTATTTTCACTTAACCCGACCAAGCTGCCAGCACTAAAATATAGCATTTCCTTACTGACACAATAAAATTCTACAGAGCAAGTAATGTGTTGTTCATGTGCAGTATCTCACAAAACTGCTCTAATACTAAACAAATAAAGAGATTGTTATGTACCAAACAGCCCTGCTCTTCCTCATCCAGTAGATGCACTAAAACATAACAGTATCCTATCAAACTTACAGCTTGGCAAAAAGCATAAAATATAAGTATTATAGCTGCGTATTCAATATAAATGCAATGTCATCCATGAGTTCATATAGACAAAAATTAAAGGAATGTGAAACCCAAAATTTTCCTTTCAGGATTCAGATCATGAAAGAGCAAACAATTTTAACAAGTTTCTAAATTTACTTTTAGTACCTAATCTATCTAATTTGCTTCATTCTCTTGGTATGTTGAAAAGCATACATAGGTAGAATCAGGAGCACCAATGCACTACTGGGGGCTAGTGCTGATTGGTGGCTGGACATTTATGCGCAGAAATGCACCTCTTGTTACTGGCTGATCTGTTGCGCTTAGCTTTCTCTCTGAAGAGAAATGCTGCACTTTCAGCAAAGGATACCAAGAGAATGAAGCAAATTTGATAAAATAACTAAATTGTAAAGTTATTTTAAATAGTATGTTCTATCTGAATCATGAAAGAACATGTTAAGGTTTCATGTCCCTTTAACCCCTTAATGACCACAGCACTTTTCCATTTTCTGTCCGTTTGGGACCAAGGCTATTTTTACATTTTTGCGGTGTTTGTGTTTAGGTGTAATTTTCTTCTTACTCATTTACTGTACCCACACATATTATATACCGTTTTTCTCGCCACTAAATGGACTTTCTAAAGATACCATTATTTTCATCATATCTTATAATTTACTATAAAAAAAAATATAAAATATGAGGAAAAATTGAAAAAAAAACACACTTTTTCTAACTTTGACCCCCAAAATCTGTTACATATCTACAACCACCAAAAAACACCCATGCTAAATAGTTTCAAAATTTTGTCCTGAGTTTAGAAATACCCAATGTTTACATGTTCTTTGCTTTTTTTGCAAGTTATAGGGCCATAAATACAAGTAGCACTTTGCTATTTCCAAACCACTTTTTTCCAAAATTAGCGCTAGTTACATTAGAACACTAATATCTTTCAGGAATCCCTGAATATCCCTTGACATGTATATATTTTTTTTTAGTAGACATCCCAAAGTATTGATCTAGGACAATTTTGGTATATTTCATACCACCATTTCACCGCCAAATGCGATCAAATACAAAAAAATCGTTCACTTTTTCACAAATTTTTTCACAAACTTTTGGTTTCTCACTGAAATTATTTACAAACAACTTGTGCAATTATGGCATAAATGGTTGTAAATTCTTCTCTGGGATCCCCATTGTTCAGAAATAGCAGACATATATGGCTTTGGCGTTGCTTTTTGGTAATTAGAAGGCCGCTAAATGCCACTGCGCACCACAAGTGTATTATGCCCAGCAGTTAAGGGGTTAATTAGGGAGCTTTTAGGGAGCTTGTAGGGTTAATGTTAGCTTTAGTGTAGTATAGTAGACAACCCCAAGTATTGATCTAGGCACATTTTGGTATATTTCATGCCACCATTTCACCGCCAAATGCGATCAAATTGAAAAAAAAAGTAAAATTTTTCACAATTTTAGGTTTCTCACTGAAATAATTTACAAACAGCTTGTGCAATTATGGCACAAATGGTTGTAAATACTTGTCTGGGATCCCCTTTGTTCAGAAATAGCAGACATATATGACTTTGGCGTTGCTTTCTGGTAATTAGAAGGCCGCTAAATCCTGCTGCGCCTCACACGTGTATTATGGCTAGCAGTGAAGGGGTTAATTAGGGAGTTTGTAGGGAGCTTGCAGGGTTAATTTTAGCTTTAGTGTAGAGATCAGCCTCCCATCTGACAAATCCCACCCCCTGATCCCTCCCAAACAGCTCCCTTCCCTCCCCCACCCCACAATTGTCCCCGCCATCTTAAGTACTGGCAGAAAGTCTGCCAGTACTAAAATAAAAGGTTTGTTTTTTTTTTACATATGCTAGGGTGTAGGATCCCCCCCTTAGCCCCCAACCTCCCTGATCCCCCCCAAAACCGCTCTCTGACCATCCCCTTTGCCTCATTGGGGGCCATCTTGGGTACTGGCAGCTGTCTGCCAGTACCCAGTTTGCAAAAAAAAGTGCTTTTTTTATTTTTATTTGGCTTTTTTCTGTAGTGTAGCTTCCCCCCCCACACAGACAAACCCCCACCACCTTGCTGATCTTTTTTTTTTTAAAAAAATATTAAGGCATTTAAACATTTTTTATTAACAAATTTTCTGTAGTGTAGCGGTTCCCACCCGCTCCCTCCCCGTGCACGTGCCCGCCCCCGCCCTCCCGTGCACGCGCGCGCGTCCGTGCGCGCCCCCGCTCATCCCCGCCCACGATCCCGCCCCCCCTGCACATAACCAGGGCCATCGATGGCCGCCACCCGCCTCCCGGTCCGGCTCCCACCCACCAACGCAGGGAGCCACCGATCTCCGGTGCAGAGAGGGCCACAGAGTGGCTCTCTCTGCACCGGATGGCTTAAAAAGGTTATTGCAGGATGCCTCCATATCGAGGCATCACTGCAATAACCGGAAAGCAGTTGGAAGCGAGCAGGATCGCTTCCAGCTGCTTTCCAAACCGAGGACATGCAGGGTACGTTCTCAGGCATTAACTGCCTTTTTTTTGAGGACGTACCCTGCACGTCCTCGGTCGTTAAGGGGTTAATACTGTATCCTTTAACAAAATGTTATATCTTAAACTCTATTTTTCAATCTTACATTCTACTTAGTTTTTATCTTTGTATTTCAATAAATATTTTTGATCTTTAATTTTAACTCATTTCTAGTGCTTGTTCTAATTATAGATTATAATTATTTTCTAGAAAACATTGTTTTACAGCTTGAGCTTTTATTTCATATTCTTTGAATTCTTTACAATTTCTTTTGTCTCATAAATTGGTTTTAAACTGAAGGTAAACTTTGGTGAATGAAAGCCCGTTTTTTTAAAAATACCATTAAAAACAGGGGCACTTTCATTCAGTTTACAAAGCAGCCGTTTTGTTAAAAAAATTACCTTTTTTTTCTTTTCACAGCTAGAACAGCTTCCCCCACCTAGAGATCCTCTATTCACACGTCAGCAATGACTAATCTTGCTTCCTCCAATCACAGCATGGCCTCAGGCAATGACTACCCTGGGGGGAAAGCTGTGATTGGAGGAGGCAGAATTAGTCATTGCCGACGTGTGAATAAAGGATCTCTAGCACGGGGAAGCTGCTGTAGCTGTGAAAAGAAAAAAAGGTAATTTTTTTAACAAAACGGCTGCTGTGTAAACATTGATGAATGAAAGTGCCCCTGTTTTTAATAGTATTTTTAAAAAAACGGGCTTTAATTCACCAAAGTTTACCTTCAGTTTAAAACCAATTTATGAGACAAAAGATCTGAAAACGGCATAGATATCTTAGGTAATTACTCCCAGTAATTAATAAGGTCAAATTTGGAATTCAGACCTTGGGGAAGTCTAGTTCTTAATTGGAAAATCCAGTAAATTTCACGTTTAGCTAGGTCCTTGTCTATGTCACCCCCCCCCCCCCCCCGATAGGGACCTTAGCTTTTTCAATTGCTGCCCATCTGAATGAGTCCAGGCAACAGTTGTGTTTGGTCGCAAAGTGTTGTACTAGGGGAGTGGTGGCTGTGCCCCTTGTTAGGGAGGAGATATGTTCTCTTATTCTGGAATTGACATCCCTAGAAGTGAGACCCACATATTGAATATTGCAAAGAGTGCATGTGACAAGGTATATGACATTAGTACTGGTACAATTTAGACAGGATTTAATAGGATAAATTTAACCTGTTGTAGTAGATCTGAATTCTGTCGTAATTTGCACATAGTCACAAGGCTTACATTTATTGTGTCCACATCTATACATGCCCTGATGTCTCAGCCCAGAGCTAGTATGTTGTGTGGTCTGTCTGAGTTAAGTGGGAGATAAAATTGAAGCCAAAGTTGCATATTTTTTAAATGAACATCTAATACCATTTCTGACTACATCAGTAAGCTTATCATCAGCAATCAGAAGGGGAAAGTGTTTTTTGATGATGTTACAAATCTCAGAGTATTGGGCACTATACTCAGTCACAAAATGAATACCCTGAAAAGCATTGTGTGTATTTTTGCCTTTATCAAGTAGCATTGACTGTCTGGAGATACGGTCAACTTGTTCTCTTGCCTGTTTGATATATCTGTTAGAATACTGTCTGGATCTAAGTCTACTCTCAAGATGGGCTGCCTCATGCACATAATCCTCCTGTCTGCTGCAATTTCTTTTTATCCTTATAAATTGGCCTTTAGCCACGGTATAAGAGGTGTTCTTTGAGTGACAGGAGGTGACGTGTAGGAGTGTGTTGCCCGATATGGGCTTACGAAAAACCTTTGTAGAGATGGAACCATCATAATTCCCAGTAAGTGTTAAGTCAATATAATCTATTTTAACAGAATCAGAGATAAATGTAAAGCTAAGGTTTAGCTCATTTTGATTTAGCCAAGAAACAAAGTTGGCTATTTCATCAGAAGGGCCAGACCAAATACATAAAAGGTCATCTATATATCTTTTGTAAAAATATATAAATGACCTGTAGGGATTGCTGTCTCCATAAATGCGGTTAATTTCCCAAATGCCAAGGTACAGATTCGCGTATGAGGGGGCAAATTTTGCCCCCATGGCAGTACCGCATTTCTGAAGATAGTAATTACCTTCAAAGTGAAAGAAATTATGTGTGAGAAGAAACTCTAACACACGAATGATAAAGGATTGGAAATCCTCAGTATATTGTGTGTATTGTTGTAAGAAAAATTTGACCACCACAATACCCTTAGAATGGGGTATGGAGGAGTACAAGGAAACTGCGTCTATTGTGACCCAAATTAATTTGTCATTCCATTTGAGATCTGCTAGTAGATTAATGATGTGTTTAGTGTCCTTGGTGTAGGAAGGTAAAATGTTGACTAGGGGCTGTAGAATTGTATCCAGCCAGGAAGAGAGTCTCTATAGTAAGAAGTCAACCCCACTAACAATGGGGCGACCCTTGACATTGACAAGGGATTTGTGAACCTTTGGAAAAAGGTGGAACATGGGTGTCTTTGGATGTTGTACATTCAAGAATATGGCAGTTTGTTCATTGAGAAGCCCATGTTCAACACCATCGTCCAAAATTTCAAGTAATTCTCTCTTAAACCTTAATGTGGGATTTGTAGTTAATGTGGCATATTCTTGGGGATTGTGTAATTGGCGATGGGCTTCCGCCACATAGTCTAATCTATTCAAAACCACAATGCTGCCACCTTTGTCGGCCGGGCGTATGACAATACTAGTATCCGTTTGTAATGTTTTCATTGCATCTCTCAATCTTTTGGGCAAATTTTGTGTATAACTAGTTAGGTTATCATTTAGGGCATGTAGATATCGTTCAACTCGAGAGTGAAAAGTCTCTATAATTCGGCCCCTGCTTTGAATGGGATCGAATTTCGATTTGTCTTTGAAGGTGGCAGCAGTGTTAATAGTGCCCTGACTATGTGAGGACTCAGAATATAATTGCTGTAAATTTAAAACATCACATGCCTCGGTAAAGGACTCTGTTGCCTGATGGTCAATAATTGCATTATCGATATGAGGTATACATTCCAAGGTATTTGTAAAGAGATAGTCTGCCCCCTACCTGGTTTAAGGACGGGTCGGGGGCCGCCCATTCATGCCAACTTTGACTCGGCGGGCTTCTTGTTCTGCTTGGATTTTTTCCAAGAGTTTGCTGGCTTCCAAGATCCCTTGGATTGCTCAGATTTTGCGGAAGGCTGCTGGCGCAGAGACTTGTCTGCACGATAGGGACGGAAAGCAGGTCCCTTAGGTTTGGCTTTCTTATCTTGAGGTAAGAAGGCGCCCTTTCCACCTGTGACTCTAGATATGATAGAATCCAGGCCCAGGCCAAACAAAACCTTCCCCTTGAATGGTAGGGAAAGTAAGCTAGACTTAGACGTCATGTCAGCAAACAACGGTTTTAGCCACAGAGCCCTGCGAGCTAAAACAGAAAACCCTGACGTCTTAGCATTCAGGCGAATAATCTGCATGTCAGCATCAGAAATGAACGAATGTGCTACCCTTAAGGCTTTGATTCGATCCATAATCTACTCGAGGAGGGTCTCCACCTCGACCATTACTGATAGTGCGTCACACCGATAAGTAGCTGCACCAGCCACTGCAGTGACAGCCGCCGCCAGTTGGAAAAAGAACCCCGTCAGTTGGAACATCTTCCGCAACATGGACTCTATCTTTTTATCTATGGGTTCCTTAAAAGAGGAGCTATCCTTAAGCAGAATGGCCATTCTCTTAGCGAGCGTGGAGATAGCACCATCCACCTTAGGGACGGTTCCCCACAGTTCAAGCTGCGCGTCCGGAACGGGGAAAAGCTTCTTAAAAGAAGACGAGGGAGAAAAGGGCAAACCCAGTTTCTCCCATTCACTTTTAATAATGTTCACCATTTTTATAGGAACCGGGAAGGCCTGGGGCCCTACCCTGTCCTCGTAAACCCTATCCAGTTTAGGGATCGAAGGTTCCTCCGGAAGTTTCGGTTCCGGAACCTCCAGCGTAGCAAGCACTTCCTTCAGCAGGAAATGCAAATGCTCCATCTCCGGACGGAGGCCTAGAAGTAGCCGATTCTGACTCAGAAGCGACATCCTCTGATAAGTCGGAATTGTCCTCCTCCGCGGATAATCTGTCCGAGATATCCAGCAGTCGAAGACCTCTGAGACGGATAGCAGTGCCATACTTTCTGCTTGCGCTTAGTAGGACGAGGCATCGCACTTATGGCCGCAGAAACCGACGTCTGCAGTTGATCGTGTAATCGGAGAAGCTTGTAGGGAACGCACCATGCGGGACGGAGAACCCTCAGAGGTGGACGGCTCAGTTGTACTAAATACTTTATTCTTTTTAGAAGTAGTAATATTATATGAAAAGAGCAAGGAAGTCCATATTCCGGATTTACTTAAAACATTCCCTTTATTAGGTATTCATTAAAAAAATGACATGGAAAAACGTACAAAAGTGTAGAGTCAGCACAAAGTCTAGACTTTGTGCTGACTCTGCACTTTTGTACGTTTCTCCATGTCATTTTTTTAATGAATACCTAATAAAGGGAATGTTTTAAGTAAATCCGGAATATGGACTTCCTTGCTCTTTTCATATATTTAATTTTGTGGATCGTCAGGAGTCCGCTATCTTAGGAGTACACTTTCCAGGATTTCTATGGGCAGTCCTGTAATTTCACCCCCACCCTCGGTATCGTAACCAATTCACAGAGCTGCAGAAAAGAACACAAGGAGCCGCTCTCTACTTCCGGTCATCTGTTCCAGCGTTCCGATGTGTCAGAGGATCAGCGTGAGCCATGGAGCAGCTTTGAAACGCCCGACACAGAAAGGAACAGAGGAGTAAAAAACTCAGCAAGATTTACAGAGGCTGGAAACTGGTGCCGGAATACTACAGGGGTGAGTGAAGTAAGAGTGTTTAAAGCTCGAAGCATGATTTGTTGTTTCTGAGACTCAATTAGAAAAAGCGCTGTTGATATCTCACACACACTGGGCTGCGCAAGGTGCGGCAGTGTGTATAAGTAATGAGTGTTACAGTGGATGTTTCTTTGCTTTAAGAATATTTCTTGCCCTTGAGGGGGTTAACATAAAGCTACGTAAGTCTCACCCCAAAGAGTAAAGTTGATCGGCTTACAGTTTGGAGAGCTGGGTGTTCCTTTCCATATTATACTATGAAGAGAGGAATTGTTGGTTAACCTCTTAGCTCCTATACTACTCTTAAAGTTTCATCTTGTTTGAAAAAGTAGTAATATTGTCATAACATGTGGAACAGAGCTGTAACGGTGGTTCCACCGGAACCTCTTCACAGTATACACAGCTAGTAGTTGTAGATAAGGAAGGAGTATCCTCCAACATATCAGTGTCAACCATAGCTTGTGCCTTTATTACAGACTTGATTATAGATTAAATCGCACCTTTATATCTCAATGGCCGGGGCACTCACCACCTCCTATGACCCGGACTACAAGAAACAGCTTTCGTCTCCTACGAACACAGGTCAAGAAAGAGGAAGATACTGAGGCCACACCCGGTCACATGGAGTGCCATGCAGGGCCGCCCCTGCACTGAGCGAGAGAGACGCGCCAAAAAGGCCCGCTTAAAACTCTCTCTAACTGTTCCACACTGACAGTCTCATCTCACACAAGTACAGCAAAAACACAATAAACATTATTATGTATATTAAAATCCCCCCTGTTCCATAACCCCCTTCCGAGGGTATTACCCTAGATTATATTCAGATAAAAGGAGTCACACTGTGACCCTGTCTTCTTGCATTATCACATATGTATATTATGAAACGATCTTACCAGAATCAACGCTGTGGAACAAGAACACGGCCCTTCAAGTGTGACAGGTTAGTAGCGTCGCTCCTGACATGGACTTGAGAGAATAAAAGCAGGCAGCGAAACTCGTCAACGCTGATTGCTTAAGGAGCTGTTAATATGAGTTGGGATGGGTTCGCAGAAGAACTCCCCCTGCATCTACGGACTCTAACTTTCACCCATGCTCTCACTGAGAGGCTGACAGGACTACTTAAAACTCCAGTCCCATTGCGAACAGTACTACCCTCCATAAGAGACTACTCCGAATCTTCCGACACTTCTCTGCCAACCTCATGTGACGAAAGGCAAAGCATGACTGTGGGATGAGGGAAGTGGGGGAGGTATTTAAGCCTTTGGCTGGGGTGTCTTTGCCTCCTCCTGGTGGCCAGAGTCTAAATTCCCACAAGTGATAAATGAAGCAGTGGACTCTCCTCCCCTTTAGATGGAAATGCCTACTATGTCTCAATGCACTACACATATGGTGCTGTTTACGTGTATTATAAGCAATCAAAGAGGTACATTTATTGATTTTTATGTTAATGGAAGCCAAGAGGTACAACGACTGCTCAGTTGTAAAAATTATACATGGTGTGATTAAAGGGACATGAAACCCAAAATTTTCTTTTATGATTCAGATAGAAAATACAATTTTAAATAACATTCTTTACTTCTATTATCCAATTTGCTTCATTTTTTAGATATCCTTTGTTGAAGAAATAATGTGCATGGATGAGCCAATCACATGAGGCATCTATGTGCAGCCACCAATCAGCAGCTACTGAGCCTATTTAGATATGCTTTTCAACAAAGGATATCAAGAGTATGAAGCAAATTAGATAATAGAAGTAAATTGGAAAGTTGTTTAAAATTGCATGTTCTATCTAAATCATGAAAGAAAAACAATGGGTTTCATGTCCCTTTAAAAGTTTGGGCTTTTGCAGGGGCAATGTGTAACCACCTACCATTGTGACCATTTACCAGCAGATTGTCCAGTGTTTTTACAGAGGACAACTGGCAACCCTTTATATGGCAGCAAACACTGCTGTCATCTAGTGCTCTTGAAAATGTATAAAATTGTTAAAAGCATATAGCGCTGCAGACATGTGCATGCTCCTGAGCCTTCTTACCTACTTTTCAACAAAGGATAGCAAGAGTAAATTTGCTCATAGATATCAATCAATTGGAAATGGTAAAAAAAAAAAACCAAAAAAAAACATTTTACACTGAATCACAATCCCATTTCATGTCTGTTTATCGTGTTGATTTTACATAACTGGGATATTATTTTGTAATTTTTTTTAAAATGTCCTAATAGATACAATAAAAAAAATAGGAAACATTTACCAGTACATAAAATGCTACCAACAATCTAAACCATTTAATAACCAAAGTGGTAGAAATCTTTCCCGGATACACCCAAAATCACATTACTTTTTGGAATCCTGGATGTAAAAGCTGTTTCTCTGAATTTATTAGCTTTGTGAAGACTCCACAGAGAACTATCTGGCTTCTATTATGTGTTACTGAAAGAATACAAAAAAAGAGTTCAACAAGATATCTGGTAGAAGTCATTTTAACGGTTTTACGTTGTTTTTGCACTTTGTTATTGCAGCTGTAACAATACACACACAAAAGATTTCACAAATATACTCAAATATCACTTGTTTTTTTTTACTGCATGTAGTACCAGGGTTGAACAATTCTTGATTATTTTTGGATGCTAATCTACCTTTAACAAATGAGCTGTTTGATAGCATTTACAGTATATGTATTCAGAAACAAATGTATATCATTTAAAGGGGCATGGGAGTAAAATTTAAAGGAACACTAAAATAAAACTAAAACATCCATAATTCACTTAGAGCAGTCAGTTTTAAGATACTTTCAAATTTATATCCATTATCAAATTGTGCATTGTTTTTTATATATACACTTTGAGACATCAGCTTCAACTGAGCATGTGTATAAATATATGAGTCTGTGATTGGCTGATGGATGTCATATGATACAGGGGGCAGAGAAATGGAATACAATTTTGAAATTTGTCACATAAAAAAATAACTACTGCTTAATTAAATGTACTTATATTATCATATAGACACAGGCACAGACAATACATTTGTTTTGGACAAAACATTTGTCACATAAATAAATGTTTTTTTGTCCTGTATACATTCGTTGAGAATTTACTTGTTAACAAAAACCCATTCATCCTCCATTTCCTATGGGTAAAATCTGGACGGCAGCATAAACCTAAATAAAGTTAGTAGTAACTAGGGCTACTGCTACAAGATGTTATCATTCCCACCTATCCTGTCCTTTTCTGGCAGCACACTCTCTCTGTCTCACTTTGTGTGAATAATGATACCGGCAAGTCAAGCAAGCAACAAGCTGACAGAGCGTTAACTGAAAGAAAACAGACCAGAAGAGACCTTTCTCATGTTTTTTGAGCCATCACCTTATAGGGTTGACATAGGAATCAATCAACTGACAAGGAGACTGATGGAAAGTTATTGAATAGTGTAAATGAGAATACTTTCCTGCCTTTATAGCTGTGTTTTCCCCAATTCCAGTCCTCACTGGCTTTATGGCATGAACAAAACAACAAAAGTTTTTGTTGCATATATTCATTCATGCTTTAAAATAGACATAATACTTCTAAACTTACTAAATCACTTGAAAGTAATGCAGCATAACTGTAAAAAGCAGACCGGAAAATATCACCTGAGCATCTCTATGTAAAAAAAGAAGATATTTTACCTCACAATTTCCTCAGCTCACCAGAATGGCTAGTCATACCTTGAGCAGAAAAGTCTGCAAACTGTTCCCCCCAACTGAAGTTCTCTGGGCTCAACAGTCCTGCGTGGGAACAGCCATTGATTTTAGTTACTGCTGCTAAAATCATACTCCTCTTTTAAACAGAACTCTTCATCTCTTTCTGTTTCAGAGTAAATAGCACATACCAGTACTATTTCAAAATAACAAACTTTTGATAGAAGAATAAAAAACTACAACTAAACACCACATACTCTTCACCATCTCCGTGGAGATGCTACTTGTTCAGAGCGGCAAAGAGAATGACTGGGGGGCGGAGCCTGAGGAGGGGCTATATGGACAGCTTTTGCTGTGCTCTTTGCCATTTCCTGTTGGGGAAGAGTATATGCCCACAAGTAATGGATGACGCCGTGGACCGGACACACCAATGTTGGAGAAAGTTATAATTCAGCTGCTGTCCAGCTGCAGGTAAAAAAGATAAAAAAATTAAGAAATGAACAGCAGCCAATCAGCATCAGCAGTGCTGAGGTCATGAACTCTTTTACTGTGATCTCATGAGATTTCACTTAACTCTCATGAGATTTCATAGTAAACTTCCTTAAACTGAATAGGGAAATAATATGAGTGTGCACAAAGACATACTGATTTGCTGCTTAGCGGCCTATTTAACAAAGGTCTGTCGGACCTGTGCGGATCAGGTCCGACAGACAGTGCGGATCAGGTCCGACAGACCTCGCTGAATGCAATACGCTCTCCTTATTCAGCATTGCACCAGCCGCTCTGGTGAGCTGCTGGTGCAACGCTGCCCCCTGCAGATTCGCGGCCAATCGGCCGCCAGCAGGGGGGTGTCAATCAACCCGATCGGGTTGAATTGCAGCAATGTCTATTCCACCTGCTCAGAGCAGGCGGACAGGTTATGGAGTAGCAGTCTTTAGACCGCTGCTTCATAGCTGGTGTTTCTGGCGAGCCTGCAAGCTCGCCGTGAAACAAGGGCCCTCAAGCTCTGTCCGGAGCTTGATAAATGGGCCCCTTAAAGTCCTTTGCAATGGGGTTTGAATACTAAGGACATTTTGAGGTAAAATATCTTCCTTTTTTACATAGAGATGTTCAGGTGATATTTTCTAGTCAGCTTTTTACAGCTATGCTGCATCACTTTCAAGTGTTTCAACATTTGGGTATCATGGCTCTTTAATGTATTTTTGATGAATTTAAAACCGTGAAAATGTGTTCATTTTTGCATCGTCCAAAATAGAGTTGTCTATTATCAGACCTTTAGTATCCTCTGTTGATGAGTATATCAGAAGTGTGCAGTTCTTCAGCACTCTATAGAAGCAGTGTTTGCTACAATGTAGCCATACAGTACTAAAGACAAGTTCACGCTCCTGAGCCTATGTAGATATACACTTCAATAAAGAATACAAATTAAATTTGTTAACAGAAGTACATTGGAAAGTTTTATTTCTTCTTTTTATTTTAATTGCACGCTCTATCTGAACCATGAAAGTTTAAGTTAAATTCCATACCCTGTTTTACTGATCTGTATTGTTTATACTGTATATTTATCAAAAGTTGAACTGAAATATTTGTAAATCATATGGTTAAAAATAATCTCCTGTGATGAGAAAATGTTTATTTATATATATTTTACCTTTCTGAGCTCTTGGGCTTCTGATTCGGAAACCGCCTGATCCTGGATCATAGTCTGAGACGATGAGTTTGGCAAGGGTCCAGTTCGTACAATGCTATCCAGTAACCAGGATTCTACAACCAGGAAACAAAACATGGTTAGGCAATGCCATCTCCTGCGCGACAATAACACAATTCATCTCATAGTAGGTTGGCGGACTTATAAATGCTAAACGTATACAATTTACTGTTTGTAATGAAACACTAAAGCAAAATAAAAAAACATTTTTAGTTATTTTTAAAAAAAAATCTTGTTATACATAACTTTGTACATAATCAAGTGGAATCTTTTTTTAAAAGTATTACAGAACTCCGTGTTCTCCACACAAAACACTTTGCCCGCCGGGGAGCATTATTAAACAGCCATTTTCTCTATCCAAAGCACAAATTAATTGCATAATTTAACAGAGGTTCATTTAATGATTTTAGCCATTTGGTCAGTAAAATTAGCTGGATAGTACACCCATTAAAAATGTCCCGGGGAGAACATTAGATCTGATAACAGAACATAGAAGTAAAAAAAGACTTTTATAATTAACTACCAAGATATGCTCTCATGAAAATGAGTGCATTCTTGTGCAGGATGAAGACATCAACTGTATAGAAGAGACAGTTTGTACCTCTTATAAAGGGAACAGCAGGGTGGTATGGCCACTGATTGCCGCCCTTAGAAAAAAAAAAACACCTTTACAGTCAAGGAGGCTATTAAAAGGGACAGTCTACACTAGAATTGTTATTCTTTTAAAAGATAGATAATCCCTTTATTAACCATTCCATAGTTTTGCACAACCAACACAGTTATATTAATACACTTTTTACCTCTGTGATTATCTTGTATCTAAGCCTCTGCACACTGCCCCCTTATTTCAGTTTTTTTGACAGACTTGCATTTTAGCCAATCAGTGAAGGCTCCTAGGAACTCCACGTGCGTGAGCACAGTGTTATCTATATGACACACATGAACTTACACCCTCTAGTGGTGAAAAACTGTCAAAATGCCCTAAGAGAAGAGGCAGCCTTCAAGGGCTTAGAAATTAGCTTATGAACCTCCTAGGTTTAGCTTTCAACCTTGAATACCAAGAGAACAAAGCAAAATTAGTGATACCAGTAAAATGGAAAATTGTTTAACATTACATGCCCTATCTGAATCATGAAAGTTTATTTTGGACTAGACTGTCCCTTTAAGGGGGACTCATGGTAGTTGCGGTGACCAAGACATGGAACCCTATAACAAACTTTTAATGGTCACATACTTAAGCAGAATGTCATGTTTTTATATATGTTTACTGTCCCTTTAATGGAATACATAGTATCAGATTGCTATTGGACTGAGGCTCTCTGGTCACATGACCAAGAGATTCATTAATCTACACAAATCATCTGAAATGATGATCATCAAAGGATCTGTTCCACTGGCCGACACAGAGTAAGTTAATGTTTGCAAAAGAACTGTCAGCTACAGTCTCATTAACAGCAGAATAAGTTATTGTGGAAAATTCTCTTCTGGCTAATTAATAACAACATGAGCAGCAGGAAGGCTGGGGAGGCAAATGCATTGTGTGATTGGCTTGTCAGCGAGCTCTGATCTGGACTTCAGTAATGAGGATTAATAGTGAAGGATTAAAGTCATGTAGGGGTGGAACGTGCTAAAAGGAGAATAAAAAGGAAAACATTAAAAAGACAAAGGGTATTTTATCTTTTGGCTTTGTTACATAAGTATATGAAAAACGTGTCTGCAGTTCAGAAATCTGGTCCTTGAGACGTACTAAGCTGATTAGTATAGAGCTAGATAAATTGAAGGAAGGTACATTGCAAGAACCCACAAAATAACATTAGAAGTGCACATTTTGTATAATTTGTGTAAAAGAACATGATTAAACCATTGTACAAAATGCTGATTCTCTTCTGCACTGAGCTAAAAATGCACAAAAAAACAAACCTATAGCAGCTGGAAAAATCCTCTTGTAAAATAAACTGTATTGTTAAACTGACATTTAAGGGTAATTTCAATGCAAAAATAATCACGTTTTAATTACTTACATGAATTAAGCATTAGTAATTTAAAGGGACAGTCTAGTCAAAATTAAACTTTTCATGATTCAGATAGGGCATGTAATTTTAAACAACTTTCCAATGTAATTTTATCATCAAATTTGCTTTGTTCTCTTGGTATTCTTTGCTGAAAGCTAAACCTAGGTAGGCTCAAACAGATTTCTAAACTGTTAAAAACCGCCTCTTATCTAAGTGCATTTTTACAGTAGTTTTCCATAGTTAGACAGTGCTAGTTCATGTGTACCATAAAAATTACAGTGTGTTCACTCCAGTGGAGTTATTTAAGAGACAGCATTCATTGGCTAAAATTTAAGTCTGTCAAAAGAACTGAGAAAGGGGGCAGTCTGCAGAGGCTTGGATTCAAGGTAATCACACAGGTAAAAATTAAACTAATATAACAGTGTTGGTTATGCAAAACTTTGGAATGGGTAATAAAGGGATTATCTAACTTTTTAAACAACAACAATTCTGGAGTAGACTGTCTCTTTAAGATCACTATGTGCCTGATGATCTAAAATCTTATGGGTGGGATGTGAAAACCCTCAATGACACTTGCAGGTTCTTCCTTCAGCAAATTCTCTATATAAAAAAAGGGGCTATCCCCGAGAGTTGTGAGATGACTCCAATATTTAGTAATGAAGTTTGCTAGAAAAAGGGACACTTTGCTGGGAAGAATGAAGTTAGCAAGGAGCAGGGGAGCACAGCAGTCAGTATAAATCAGATTACCCAGTTTCAGTGTGTATTAGCTTACAAATGTCTCTATTTTTGTATTAGGGTGAGAAGTTTGTGATATAAAACAGCGAGATCTGCACAGACAAAATGTTTAAACAATATGCAGAGACCTGGTGAGGAACTACTTCCCATGGAACGAACCATTCAGGCTTCTAGCAGAGGTGTGGAAATGATTTCACAATAAGGATGACAACACTTTTTCTTTTGTAAAATTTTTTCCATGTGCAGTGTAGGTTTATTACAATTACTGACATTTTTTCCTCTGTAACTTCAATACAAATTTAGATTTTTCAATATGACTTTTATGGAACAATTTAATTGCAATTAATAATGCAATTAAATACCATTTTTTTAATATTTATTTTCAAATAAACAAAAGTCAGCCTACAGTGAAAAAGACAATATTTGTACCGACATTATTTATTTCCTTGTTGTTATAAAGAGAAAGAAAGCAAAGCAGTTTAGATAGAAGGAAAAGGATTTACAGATTATCAGCATTTAAAAAAAAAAAATAGGGGGGGGTGAAAAAGGGAATTTGGATCTTTTAACACCAATATTTAATTTATCGGTTTCTTATGATTTTTAAATTACAATTTTTGGGAGCCGTACTGTAATGTTTGCACCACCTATACATACTTTATTGCAGGGAACATCCCTTTGTGAGACATTCTGTTCTCAATGTAAACGTTGTCTTTATAGAATTCTCAAATTATCAAATTTTCTTAATTCTCTTGGTATTCCTTCTTGAAAAGCAGGTAGGTAATCTCAGGAGCGTGCACATGTCTGCAGCGCTATATGGCAGCAGCTTTGCAAGAATGTTATACATTTCTAAGGGCACTAGAAGGCAGCACTTTTTATTTTTATTTATAGGAAAATATAATAATAAGCTAGCAACAATTGTATTAGGTAGGCATTCATCAGTAGAGCAGTATATTTTTTTTTCTGAGAAATTATAAAGATTGTTTCCATATTCACTGTATCACGTGACAGCCATCAGCCAATTACAGACTCATATCAAATATGTGTTCACTGTGAACTCATAGACATGCTCAGTAGGAGCTGGTGTCTCATAATGTGTGCATATAAAAAGAGACTGAGCACACATTTATAATGGGAGCAGATTGGAAAGTTGTCTAAAATTGCATGCTCTATCTGAATAATGAAAGTTTAATTTGGAATTTAGTGTCCCTTTAAATAAATACTTGTTTATGGCAATGTGTGTTATATACAATTACAGTTGGACATCATGCAACACAATACATTGTTCCTTAGAAGATAAATAATAGTCAATAAGGAGCGACATATGAATGTATCCGTCCGTCAACATCTCTACCTAATAACTATACTAGACTTTTTTTCAGATATAATGTCCCTAAAATTGACAGAGTACTTTTTTGTCACTGAAACTTCAACCTGTTTAAATGGGCTAAGCCTGCTGGAACAGCATACTTATTTATTTTATCTCTCAATATATTCAAAATGGCCAAAACCTAGAGCAATTGAAAATGAAAATGTTGGTATCTATCTCCCCTACTGGGAGATTTATTTCTGGTGTTGCCTCTTGTTTACATAGCTCTTTCTTAGGCCAGTATTACAGTTCTCATATTTTCAGGAAAGGTAGTAGCTTCAACAGACTAAAGTAGCCGCAACAAAATAGCAATAAAAGGAGCTACTTGTAAACAATTTAATGCAAACCAGCAGATAATCACATTAAAAAAGGGAGAAAAAAGTTACAGTACAATGCCCCTTTAAATAAAAACAATGTAATCTGATTGTTAAGCAATAATACTAATAATAATAATAAATTGCATTATATTTCTCCCCACCCAAAAGGACATAGACTATAAATAAAATGTATATTTCTACTTTCTGTGTTCTCTGCCACACACCAGCTTGTCTTGTTACTAATAATAATACGTAGAGAGAGGGCTACTCTGCTGCCTGTCAGGGATTGCTTGGTATCGTTTGACAGGACTGTGGGATGCTGGTGGATAACCCTTTCCTGAAATGCTGAACCTCCGCCCTTTAGTTTTTGGATAAAGCCATAATCCCACTGTGTAAAGGAAGGATTCCAGCCTGTGGTTGCTGCTGGCTTCTGCTATGAATTAATAAAGACCATAAGCACATCTCTTCAGTTACTCACAATGCAGATGTGCACACATCATTTACTGACTGCTTCTTCAAATTAGCAAACCAATATGGGCTGCTGCTTAAAGGGACATCTTGTTAGAGCTTTTTATTATTGCCCAATCGCATGCATGCACGTACATGGTTTAGCCCCAGCACAAACAGAATCAGTTCCAGCCAGTGAGCCAATGACCCAGAACTTTTTTCACTTTCTGCGATGAGAATTTTTTAGTGAACATTTTCCTGCAGGTCATTTTTAAATAAAATAAAATTTTAACTTAGGCAGTTACACTAAAGCACCAGTTCAAATGCAATGTGTTGGCTAACTGGAGAATAAAGCAATTTTTTAAGTTTTAGAATATAATGCAGTAGTTTAAAATCGCATTGCAAATTAGCTGCAGACAAAAAAATGAAATTGTAAAAAAGGTCTCTTGAATAAATTTGTTTCCTTTTCTCTTGGTCCAACATAGAAATGTAGTAATAAAAAGGTGCATTGATCATACGAATGTCTTGCATTAAAAACAGCTTTGCAGAGAGGGAAAGGCTAGGGGGCGGGTTTGACTGTTAACTTCAAACAGCACTTTGCTACGGATACACTGTGTTAAGAAAAACTTACACAGTGCAGTCAGAGCACAGCGCTGTTTTAAAAGAATAGCCTAATGTTGAGCAGCGCTGGAAAGTTAAAGCGCTAACTTTTCCTGCATGTGCCCTGTTCTTTCTGCAGATATGATGCATGTTCTGCCTTGAGGGCCAATGACAAAAGGCAATCACAAGCCATGTTTAGCCCTGGACCAGCAGTAAATTTCTTGGAGCTGACTTTTACTATGTGTTTAACATATTTTTTATGGTTAAACATAAAGGAGTCGATTTACCATTCTGTTTATCAGGTTTTCATGCTTCCGACCTATGTTTCTGAGAGATCCCAAGCCAAGCGAAAAGTAAATTTATGCTTACCTGATAAATTAAATTTCTTCTACGGTATGACGAGTCCACGGATTTCATCCTTACTTGTGGGATTTATCCTCCTGCTAACAGGAAGTGGCAAAGAGCACCACAGCAGAGCTGTATATATAGCTCCTCCCTTGCCTCCACCTCCAGTCATTCGACCGAAGTTAGGAGGAGAAAGGAAAAGCCAATGGTGCAGAGGTGACTGAAGTTTGTAAAAAATATAATATAATCTAAATCTGTCTTAAAAATGACAGGGTGGGCCATGGACTCGTCATATCGTAGAAGAAATTAATTTATCAGGTAAGCATAAATTTACTTTTCTTCTACAAGATATGAGTCTACGGATTTCATCCTTACTCGTGGGATACAATACCAAAGCTATAGGACACGGATGAAAGGGAGGGACAAGACAGGAACCTAAACAGAAGGCACCACTGCTTGAAGAACCTTTCTCCCAAAACCCGCCTCAGAAGAAGCAAAAGTATCAAATTTGGAAAATTTGGAAAAAGTGTGAAGAGACGTGCCAGACGGATGATACTCTTCAGCCAAAAAGAAAGGGAGGTTGCCGTAGCTTTCTGACCCTTACGTTTTCCAGAAAAAACAATGAATAATGAAGATGATTGACGGAAATCTTTAGTAGCCTGCAAGTAAAACTTCAGGGCACGGGCCACATCCAGGTTATGCAACATACGCTCCTTCTTAGAAGAAGGGTTAGGACATAATGAAGGAACAACAATTTCCTGATTAATATTCTTATTAGAAACAACCTTAAGAAGTTTGATTCCTGTCCTACTGCTTTTACCCTGTAACACTGGTAACTTAGATAATACCTCTGTAAGGGTAGTTGACATAACTGCAGCCATATCCTGCAGAGTAAATGAATTAGACGCGGTTGAGGAACTCGGCGTCGCTTGGGTGGGCGTTAAAGGTTGTGACACTTGGGGAGAATTTAACGGCATATCCTGATTCTCTTCAGACTGAGAATCATCGTTAGGCACACTTTCTTTACATAAAAACAGAATTTATGTTTACCTGATAAATTACTTTCTCCAACGGTGTGTCCGGTCCACGGCGTCATCCTTACTTGTGGGATATTCTCTTCCCCAACAGGAAATGGCAAAGAGCCCAGCAAAGCTGGTCACATGATCCCTCCTAGGCTCCGCCTACCCCAGTCATTCGACCGACGTTAAGGAGGAATATTTGCATAGGAGAAACCATATGGTACCGTGGTGACTGTAGTTAAAGAAAATAAATCATCAGACCTGATTAAAAAAAACCAGGGCGGGCCGTGGACCGGACACACCGTTGGAGAAAGTAATTTATCAGGTAAACATAAATTCTGTTTTCTCCAACATAGGTGTGTCCGGTCCACGGCGTCATCCTTACTTGTGGGAACCAATACCAAAGCTTTAGGACACGGATGAAGGGAGGGAGCAAATCAGGTCACCTAAATGGAAGGCACCACGGCTTGCAAAACCTTTCTCCCAAAAATAGCCTCAGAAGAAGCAAAAGTATCAAACTTGTAAAATTTGGTAAAAGTGTGCAGTGAAGACCAAGTCGCTGCCCTACATATCTGATCAACAGAAGCCTCGTTCTTGAAGGCCCATGTGGAAGCCACAGCCCTAGTGGAATGAGCTGTGATTCTTTCGGGAGGCTGCCGTCCGGCAGTCTCGTAAGCCAATCTGATGATGCTTTTAATCCAAAAAGAGAGAGAGGTAGAAGTTGCTTTTTGACCTCTCCTTTTACTGGAATAAACAACAAACAAGGAAGATGTTTGTCTAAAATCCTTTGTAGCATCTAAATAGAATTTTAGAGCGCAAACAACATCCAAATTGTGCAACAAACGTTCCTTCTTTGAAACTGGTTTCGGACACAGAGAAGGTACGATAATCTCCTGGTTAATGTTTTTGTTAGAAACAACTTTTGGAAGAAAACCAGGTTTAGTACGTAAAACCACCTTATCTGCATGGAACACCAGATAAGGAGGAGAACACTGCAGAGCAGATAATTCTGAAACTCTTCTAGCAGAAGAAATTGCAACTAAAAACAAAACTTTCCAAGATAATAACTTAATATCAACGGAATGCAAGGGTTCAAACGGAACCCCCTGAAGAACTGAAAGAACTAAATTGAGACTCCAAGGAGGAGTCAAAGGTTTGTAAACAGGCTTAATTCTAACCAGAGCCTGAACAAAGGCTTGAACATCTGGCACAGCGGCCAGCTTTTTGTGAAGTAACACAGACAAGGCAGAAATCTGTCCCTTCAGGGAACTTGCAGATAATCCTTTTTCCAATCCTTCTTGAAGGAAGGATAGAATCCTAGGAATCTTAACCTTGTCCCAAGGGAATCCTTTAGATTCACACCAACAGATATATTTTTTCCAAATTTTGTGGTAAATCTTTCTAGTTACAGGCTTTCTGGCCTGAACAAGAGTATCGATAACAGAATCTGAGAACCCTCGCTTCGATAAGATCAAGCGTTCAATCTCCAAGCAGTCAGCTGGAGTGAAACCAGATTCGGATGTTCGAACGGACCCTGAACAAGAAGGTCTCGTCTCAAAGGTAGCTTCCAAGGTGGAGCCGATGACATATTCACCAGATCTGCATACCAAGTCCTGCGTGGCCACGCAGGAGCTATCAAGATCACCGACGCCCTCTCCTGATTGATCCTGGCTACCAGCCTGGGGATGAGAGGAAACGGCGGGAACACATAAGCTAGTTTGAAGGTCCAAGGTGCTACTAGTGCATCCACTAGAGCCGCCTTGGGATCCCTGGATCTGGACCCGTAGCAAGGAACTTTGAAGTTCTGACGAGAGGCCATCAGATCCATGTCTGGAATGCCCCACAGCTGAGTGACTTGGGCAAAGATTTCCGGATGGAGTTCCCACTCCCCCGGATGCAATGTCTGACGACTCAGAAAATCCGCTTCCCAATTTTCCACTCCTGGGATGTGGATAGCAGACAGGTGGCAGGAGTGAGACTCCGCCCATAGAATGATTTTGGTCACTTCTTCCATCGCCAGGGAACTCCTTGTTCCCCCCTGATGGTTGATGTACGCAACAGTTGTCATGTTGTCTGATTGAAACCGTATGAACTTGGCCCTCGCTAGCTGAGGCCAAGCCTTGAGAGCATTGAATATCGCTCTCAGTTCCAGAATATTTATCGGTAGAAGAGATTCTTCCCGAGACCAAAGACCCTGAGCTTTCAGGGATCCCCAGACCGCGCCCCAGCCCATCAGACTGGCGTCGGTCGTGACAATGACCCACTCTGGTCTGCGGAATGTCATCCCTCGTGACAGGTTGTCCAGGGACAGCCACCAACGGAGTGAGTCTCTGGTCCTCTGATTTACTTGTATCTTCGGAGACAAGTCTGTATAGTCCCCATTCCACTGACTGAGCATGCACAGTTGTAATGGTCTTAGATGAATGCGTGCAAAAGGAACTATGTCCATTGCCGCTACCATCAACCCGATCACTTCCATGCACTGAGCTATGGAAGGAAGAGGAACGGAATGAAGTATCCGACAAGAGTCTAGAAGTTTTGTTTTTCTGGCCTCTGTCAGAAAAATCCTCATTTCTAAGGAGTCTATTATTGTTCCCAAGAAGGGAACCCTTGTTGACGGAGATAGAGAACTCTTTTCCACGTTCACTTTCCATCCGTGAGATCTGAGAAAGGCCAGGACAATGTCCGTGTGAGCCTTTGCTTGAGGAAGGGACGACGCTTGAATCAGAATGTCGTCCAAGTAAGGTACTACAGCAATGCCCCTTGGTCTTAGCACAGCTAGAAGGGACCCTAGTACCTTTGTGAAAATCCTTGGAGCAGTGGCTAATCCGAAAGGAAGCGCCACGAACTGGTAATGTTTGTCCAGGAATGCGAACCTCAGGAACCGATGATGTTCCTTGTGGATAGGAATATGTAGATACGCATCCTTTAAATCCACCGTGGTCATGAATTGACCGTCCTGGATGGAAGGAAGAATAGTTCGAATGGTTTCCATCTTGAACGATGGAACCTTGAGAAACTTGTTTAAAATCTTGAGATCTAAGATTGGTCTGAACGTTCCCTCTTTTTTGGGAACTATAAACAGATTGGAGTAGAACCCCATCCCTTGTTCTCTTAATGGAACAGGATGAATCACTCCCATTTTTAACAGGTCTTCTACACAATGTAAGAATGCCTGTCTTTTTATGTGGTCTGAAGACAACTGAGACCTGTGGAACCTCCCCCTTGGGGGAAGTCCCTTGAATTCCAGAAGATAACCTTGGGAGACTATTTCTAGCGCCCAAGGATCCAGAACATCTCTTGCCCAAGCCTGAGCGAAGAGAGAGAGTCTGCCCCCCACCAGATCCGGTCCCGGATCGGGGGCCAACATTTCATGCTGTCTTGGTAGCAGTGGCAGGTTTCTTGGCCTGCTTTCCCTTGTTCCAGCCTTGCATTGGTCTCCAAGCTGGCTTGGCTTGAGAAGTATTACCCTCTTGCTTAGAGGACGTAGCACTTTGGGCTGGTCCGTTTCTACGAAAGGGACGAAAATTAGGTTTATTTTTTGCCTTGAAAGGCCGATCCTGAGGAAGGGCGTGGCCCTTACCCCCAGTGATATCAGAGATAATCTCTTTCAAGTCAGGGCCAAACAGCGTTTTCCCCTTGAAAGGAATGTTAAGTAGCTTGTTCTTGGAAGACGCATCAGCCGACCAAGATTTCAACCAAAGCGCTCTGCGCGCCACAATAGCAAACCCAGAATTCTTAGCCGCTAACCTAGCCAATTGCAAAGTGGCGTCTAGGGTGAAAGAATTAGCCAATTTGAGAGCATTGATTCTGTCCATAATCTCCTCATAAGGAGGAGAATCACTATCGACCGCCTTTATCAGCTCATCGAACCAGAAACATGCGGCTGTAGCGACAGGGACAATGCATGAAATTGGTTGTAGAAGGTAACCCTGCTGAACAAACATCTTTTTAAGCAAACCTTCTAATTTTTTATCCATAGGATCTTTGAAAGCACAACTATCCTCTATGGGTATAGTGGTGCGTTTGTTTAAAGTGGAAACCGCTCCCTCGACCTTGGGGACTGTCTGCCATAAGTCCTTTCTGGGGTCGACCATAGGAAACAATTTTTTAAATATGGGGGGAGGGACGAAAGGAATACCGGGCCTTTCCCATTCTTTATTAACAATGTCCGCCACCCGCTTGGGTATAGGAAAAGCTTCTGGGAGCCCCGGCACCTCTAGGAACTTGTCCATTTTACATAGTTTCTCTGGGATGACCAACTTGTCACAATCATCCAGAGTGGATAATACCTCCTTAAGCAGAATGCGGAGATGTTCCAACTTAAATTTAAATGCAATCACATCAGGTTCAGCTTGTTGAGAAATGTTCCCTGAATCAGTAATTTCTCCCTCAGACAAAACCTCCCTGGCCCCATCAGACTGGGTTAGGGGCCCTTCAGAAATATTATTATCAGCGTCGTCATGCTCTTCAGTATCTAAAACAGAGCAGTCGCGCTTACGCTGATAAGTGTTCATTTTGGCTAAAATGTTTTTGACAGAATTATCCATTACAGCCGTTAATTGTTGCATAGTAAGGAGTATTGGCGCGCTAGATGTACTAGGGGCCTCCTGAGTGGGCAAGACTCGTGTAGACGAAGGAGGGAATGATGCAGTACCATGCTTACTCCCCTCACTTGAGGAATCATCTTGGGCATCATTGTCATTGTCACATAAATCACATTTATTTAAATGAATAGGAATTCTGGCTTCCCCACATTCAGAACACAGTCTATCTGGTAGTTCAGACATGTTAAACAGGCATAAACTTGATAACAAAGTACAAAAAACGTTTTAAAATAAAACCGTTACTGTCACTTTAAATTTTAAACTGAACACACTTTATTACTGCAATTGCGAAAAAACATGAAGGAATTGTTCAAAATTCACCAAATTTTCACCACAGTGTCTTAAAGCCTTAAAAGTATTGCACACCAAATTTGGAAGCTTTAAACCTTAAAATAACGGAACCGGAGCCGTTTTGAACTTTAACCCCTTTACAGTCCCTGGTATCTGCTTTGCTGAGACCCAACCAAGCCCCAAGGGGAATACGATACCAAATGACGCCTTCAGAAAGTCTTTTCTAAGTATCAGAGCTCCTCTCACATGCGACTGCATGCCATGCCTCTCAAAAACAAGTGCGCAACACCGGCGCGAAAATGAGGCTCTGCCTATGCTTTGGGAAAGCCCCTAAAGAATAAGGTGTCTAAAACAGTGCCTGCCGATATGATTATATCAAAATACCCAGATAAAATGATTCCTCAAGGCTAAATATGTGTTAATAATGAATCGATTTAGCCCAGAAAAAGTCTACAGTCTTAATAAGCCCTTTTTGAAGCCCTTATTTACGATCGTAATAAACATGGCTTACCGGATCCCATAGGGAAAATGACAGCTTCCAGCATTACATCGTCTTGTTAGAATGTGTCATACCTCAAGCAGCAAGAGACTGCTCACTGTTCCCCCAACTGAAGTTAATTGCTCTCAACAGTCCTGTGTGGAACAGCCATGGATTTTAGTGACGGTTGCTAAAATCATTTTCCTCATACAAACAGAAATCTTCATCTCTTTTCTGTTTCTGAGTAAATAGTACATACCAGCACTATTTCAAAATAACAAACTCTTGATTGAATAATAAAAACTACAGTTAAACACTAAAAAACTCTAAGCCATCTCCGTGGAGATGTTGCCTGTACAACGGCAAAGAGAATGACTGGGGTAGGCGGAGCCTAGGAGGGATCATGTGACCAGCTTTGCTGGGCTCTTTGCCATTTCCTGTTGGGGAAGAGAATATCCCACAAGTAAGGATGACGCCGTGGACCGGACACACCTATGTTGGAGAAATATGCTTTTTACATTGTAAGGCCCTTTCAGTACAAGAGGTACACAAAGTAAGAGGGGGTTCCACAATGGCCTCTAAAAACATAGAACAAGGAGTTTCCTCAAGTTCAGACATGTTAAACAGACTAGCAATAGCCACAATAGTCGTTTTTAATCTTATTTATTGATTCAAAGAATTTTTTGAAAAAAATGTACTGCGCCTTTAAATAATAAAAAAACGCAACAAGTTTTCTGTACTGCACCAGAACGATTTTTTAGCACTAAAAAATTACACTGAACAGTTCAAATTTGCCAAAAAATATTGCTGCATTTGAGAAAAAGCTAAATCATCTTTTAAAAAGTCTTTTTATTCTGAAAATAAACTTTAAACAACGATAACAGCCCCTGTACCTCGTCACAGTTCTGCTGTGGTGCCTACCTGCCCCCAGGGTACTCAAGACTGACTGAATAACGATCCAGTGACTGAAATTCAACTTTAGGTCCCACCGGAGCAAGTGCCTGCTACCTTCTATAGAGAAAAAACTGTGTGTCTGAGCGTGCAAAATAGGCCCACTATGGACGTCGCATCAACAGTCTCCCTAACCGCATGGGAAGCGGTTTGTAATAAGCCATGTGGTCCCCTTCACTCACACTTATATCATCCAATATAAAATATATAAAAAGTGTCATTCTCCCAGTGTCAAGCCCTTTATTAAGATACATAATCGTAGTATCAATATACATAAAACAGGAATGTCAGTAACACCCTAATCATTTAGGACTACTGCTTACCCCTTCCCTTACAGGGAATAATGTCAGCCAGTTCTGATATAACAAGTCTCCTCAGAAATAAAAGACTGAACATACCTCAATGCTGCTTGTAGCATGACATCGTTCTCCACACTGAAGATTTTTCTTGCTCTACCTTCAGAAGCTCTGTGGGAACCAGAATGGATCTTAGTAACGTCTGCTAAGATCATCAACCTCAGGGCAGAAAAAAGATCTCTTCATTCCTCTTGGGAATCCAATGTGAAAACAAAGGGAAAAACCCAATAGGGGGCGCTACCAAGAAATATATGTTTCAAACCATCAATACACAGATAACAAATATGACAAAATATGGTATTGGTGTGTGTATGCACACTACTAGATACCAGAGTCCTAGGTCCTGGATGAAAGACAAGATCAAAGTCCTAGGTGCTCAAATAAGGTAGAAATATCCGTCTTCTCAAAACCAGAGGCAGCACTCGATCTTCACCCTCCAAAGGTTAATATATCTAGAATCAAACACAAGGAAAGAGGCGCCGTATGTGTGAATCTGAAACAGCCAACATCAGATAGAAAACATGTGCAGGGTACTCACAATATGAAAAGGCACTCCAATGTGCCAATAGGAGCAGGCTGGTATTCACAGCAAACCAGCTGGCTGAACAGGCAATCCAGGATAACCAAAGTGAGAGACTCAGAATCTGGATCCCACGATATGGAGACAGGAGCTAGGTGCAAACAAAGGCACACCACTGTGTGAATCTGTAGGAGTACACTGATAAATTCACAATCTGTACAGGGTACTCACATTCTGTAGCGGCACTCAATTGTGCCAGTGGAAGCAGGCTGGTTTTCTCAGCAAACCAGCTGGCTGTATAAGGAGTAAAGCAGGAGCCTCCGCAGTCCTCCGGATAAAACAGGTAGCTCAGAAATAATCAATTTGGGATGAGGATATATGATTTAAAAAAGGTTTAATAAAGAATAAAAACAATTAAATTTAAAGTCCATGAGCTAGTGACGTATGGGATATACATTCCTACCAGGAGGGGCAAAGTTTCCCAAACCTCAAAATGCCTACAAATACACCCCTCACCAAACCCACAAATCAGTTTAACGAATAGCCAAGAAGTGGGGTGATAAGAAAAAAGTGCGAAAGCATAAAAAATAAGGAATTGGAATAATTGTGCTTTATACAAAAAAATCATAACCACCACAAAAAGGGTGGGCCTCATGGACTCTTGCTAATATGAAAGAAATTAATTTATCAGGTAAGTTCTTACATAAATTATGTTTTCTTTCATGTAATTAGCAAGAGTCCATGAGCTAGTGACGTATGGGATAATGACTACCCAAGATGTGGATCTATCCACGCAAGAGTCACTAGAGAGGGAGGGATAAAATAAAGACAGACAATTCCGCTGAAAAATAATCCACACCCAAAATAAAGTTTAAATTTTATAATGAAAAAAACTGAAAATATAAGCAGAAGATTCAAACTGAAACAGCTGCCTGAAGTACTTTTCTACCAAAAACAGCTTCAGAAGAAGAAAACACATCAAAATGGTAGAATTTAGTAAAAGTATGCACAGAAGACCAAGTTGCTGCTTTGCAAATCTGATCAACCGAAGCTTCATTCCTAAACGCCCAGGAAGTAGAAACTGACCTAGTAGAATGAGCTGTAATCCTTTGAGGAGGAGTTTTACCCGACTCGACATAAGCATGATGAATTAAAGATTTCAACCAAGATGCCAAAGAAATGGCAGAGGCCTTCTGACCTTTCCTAGAACCGGAAAAGATAACAAATAGACAAGAAGTCTTTCGGAAATTCTTAGTAGCTTCAACCTAATATTTCAAAGCTCTAACTACATCAAAAGAATGCAATGATTTCTCCTTAGAATTCTTAGGATTAGGACATAATGAAGGAACCACAATTTCTCTACTAATGTTGTTGGAATTCACAACCTTAGGTAAAAATTCAAAAGAAGTTCGCAACACCGCCTTATCCTGATGAAAAATCAGAAAAGGAGACTCACAAGAAAGAGCAGATAATTCAGAAACTCTTCTGGCAGAAGAGATGGCCATAAGGAACAAAACTTTCCAAGAAAGTAATTTAATGTCCAACGAATGCATAGGTTCAAACGGAGGAGCTTGAAGAGCCCCCAGAACCAAATTCAAACTCCAAGGAGGAGAAATTGACTTAATGACAGGTTTTATACGAACCAAAGCTTGTACAAAACAATGAATATCAGGAAGATTAGCAATTTTTCTGTGAAAAAGAACAGAAAGAGCAGAGATTTGTCCTTTCAAGGAACTTGCAGACAAACCTTTATCCAAACCATCCTGAAGAAACTGTAAAATTCTCGGAATTCTAAAAGAATGCCAGGATAAAAGATGAGAAAGATACCAAGAAATATATGTCTTCCAGACTCTATAATATATCTCCACAGATACAGATTTACGAGCCTGTAACATAGTATTAATCACAGAGTCAGAGAAACCTCTTTGACTAAGAATCAAGCGTTCAATCTCCATACCTTTAAATTTAAGGATTTGAGATCCTGATGGAAAAAAGGACCTTGCGACAGAAGGTCTGGTCTTAACGGAAGAGTCCACGGTTGGCAAGAGGCCATCCGGACAAGATCCGCATACCAAAACCTGTGAGGCCATGCTGGAGCTACCAGCAGAACAAACGAGCATTCCTTCAGAATCTTGGAGATCACTCTTGGAAGAAGAACTAGAGGCGGAAAGATATAAGCAGGATGATACTTCCAAGGAAGTGACAATGCATCCACTGCTTCCGCTTGAGGATCCCTGGATCTGGACAGATACCTGGGAAGTTTCTTGTTTAGATGAGAGGCCATCAGATCCATTTCTGGAAGTCCCCACATTTGGACAATCTGAAGAAATACCTCTGGGTGAAGAGACCATTCGCCCAGATGCAACGTTTGGCGACTGAGATAATCCGCTTCCCAATTGTCTATACCTGGGATATGAACCGCAGAAACTAGACAGGAGCTGGATTCCGCCCAAACCAGAATTCGAGATACTTCTTTCATAGCCAGAGGGCTGTGAGTCCCTCCTTGATGATTGATGTATGCCACAGTTGTGATATTGTCTGTCTGAAAACAAATGAACGATTCTCTCTTTAGAAGAGGCCAAGACTGAAGAGCTCTGAAAATTGCACGGAATTTCATAAATATTGATCGGTAATCTCACCTCCTGAGATTCCCAAACCCCTTGTGCCGTCAGAGACCCCCACACAGCTCCCCAACCTGTAAGACTTGCATCTGTTGAGATTACAGTCCAGGTAAGAAGAACAAAAGAAGCCCCCTGAACTAAACGATGGTGATCTGTCCACCACGTCAGAGAGTGTCGTACAATCGGTTTTAAAGATATTAATTGAGATATCTTTGTGTAATCCCTGCATCACTGGTTCAGCATACAGAGCTGAAGAGGTCGCATGTGAAAACGAGCAAAGGGGATCGCGTCCGATGCAGCAGTCATAAGACCTAGAATTTCCATGCATAAGGCTACCGAAGGGAATAATTGTGACTGATGGTTTCGACAAGCTGATATCAATTTTAGACGTCTCTTGTCTGTCAAAGATAGAGTCATGGACACTGAATCTATCTGGAAACCCAAAAAGGTTACCCTTGTCTGAGGAATCAATGAACTTTTTAGTAAATTGATCCTCCAACCATGATCTTGAAGAAACAACACAAGTCGATTCGTATGAGATTCTGCTAAATGTGAAGACTGAGCAAGTACCAAGATATCGTCCAAATAAGGAAATACCACAATACCCTGTTCTCTGATTACAGACAGAAGGGCACCGATAACCTTTGTAAAAATTCTTGGAGCTGTTGCTAGGCCAAACGGCAGAGCCACAAACTGGTAATGCTTGTCTAGGAACGAGAATCTCAGAAACTGATAGTGATCTGGATGAATCGGAATATGCAGATATGCATCCTGTAAATCTATTGTAGACATATAATGCCCTTGCTGAACAAAAGGCAGGATAGTCCTTACAGTTACCATTTTGAATGTTGGTATCCTTACATAAGGATTCAATATTTTTAGATCCAGGAACTGGTCTGAAGGAATTCTCCTTCTTTGGTACAATGAAGAGATTTGAATAAAACCCCAGCCCCTGTTCCAGAACTGGAACTGGCATAATTACTCCAGCCAACTCTAGATCTGAAACACATTTCAGAAATGCTTGAGCCTTCGCTGGATTTACTGGGACACGGGAAAGAAAAAATCTCTTTGCAGGAGGCCTTATCTTGAAGCCAATTCTGTACCCTTCTGAAACAATATTCTGAATCCAAAGATTGTGAACGGAATTGATCCAAATTTCTTTGAAAAAACGTAATCTGCCCCCTACCAGCTGAGCTGGAATGAGGGCCGCACCTTCATGTGGACTTAGGAGCTGGCTTTGATTTTCTAAAAGGCTTGGATTTATTCCAGACTGGAGATGGTTTCCAAACTGATACCGCTCCTGAGGATGAAGGATCAGGCTTTTCTTCCTTGTTGTGACGAAAGGAACAAAAACGATTATTAGACCTAAATTTACCTTTAGATTTTTTATCCTGTGGTAAAAAAGTTCCTTTCCCTCCAGTAACAGTTGAGATAATAGAATCCAACTGAGAACCAAATAATTTATTACCCTGGAAAGAAAGGGAAAGCAGAGTAGACTTAGAAGACATATCAGCATTCCAAGTTTTAAGCCATAAAGCTCTTCTAGCTAAAATAGCTAGAGACATATACCTGACATCAACTCTAATGATATCAAAGATGGCATCACAAATAAAATTATTAGCATGTTGAAGAAGAATAATAATGCTATGAGAATTATGATCTGTTACTTGTTGCGCTAAAGCTTCCAACCAAAAAGTTGAAGAAGCAGCAACATCCGCCAAAGATATAGCAGGTCTAAGAAGATTACCTGAACACAAGTAAGCTTTTCTTAGAAAGGATTCAATTTTCCTATCTAAAGGATCCTTAAAGGAAGTACCATCTGCCGTAGAAATGGTAGTACGCTTAGCAAGAGTAGAGACAGCCCCATCAACTTTAGGGATTTTGTCCCAAAATTCTAATCTGTCAGATGGCACAGGATATAATTGCTTAAAACGTTTAGAAGGAGTAAATGAATTACCCAAATTATTCCATTCCCTGGAAATTACTTCAGAAATAGCACCAGGAACAGGAAAAACTTCTGGAATAACTACAGGAGATTTAAAAACCTTATCTAAACGTTTAGATTTAGTATCAAGAGGACCAGAATACTCAATTTCTAATGCAATTAGGACTTCTTTAAGTAAAGAACAAATAAATTCCATTTTAAATAAATATGAAGATTTATCAGCATCAACCTCTGAGACAGAATCCTCTGAACCAGAAGAACCATTATCAGAATCAGAATGATGATGTTCATTTAAAAATTCATCTGAAAAATGAGTTTTAAAAGACTTTTTACGTTTACTAGAAGGAGGAATAACAGACATAGCCTTCTTAATGGATTTAGAAACAAAATCTCTTATGTTATCAGGAACACTCTGAGTATTAGATGTTGATGGAACAGCAACAGGTAATGTAATTTTACTAAAGGAAATATTATCTGCATTAACAAGTTTGTCATGACATTCAATACAAACAACAGCTGGAGGAACAGCTACCAAAAGTTTACAGCAGATACACTTAGCTTTGGTAGCTCCAGCACCAGGCAGCGATTTTCCAGAAGTATCTTCTGACTCAGCTTCAACATGGGACATCTTGCAATATGAAATAGAAAAAACAACATATAAAGCAAAATTGATCAAATTCCTTAAATGACAGTTTCAGGAATGGGAAAAAATGCCAGTGAACAAGCTTCTAGCAACCAGAAGCAATAAAAAATGAGACTTAAATAATGTGGAGACAAAAGTGACGCCCATATTTTTTTAGCGCCAAATAAGACGCCCACATTATTTGGCGCCTAAATGCTTTTGGCGCCAAAAATGACGCCACATCCGGAACGCCGACATTTTTGGCGCAAAAGAACGTCAAAAACGATGCAACTTCCGGCGACACGTATGACGCCGGAAACAGAAAAAATTTTTGCGCCAAAAAAGTCCGCGCCAAGAATGACGCAATAAAATGAAGCATTTTCAGCCCCCGCGAGCCTAACAGCCCACAGGGAAAAGTCAAATTTTAAGGTAAGAAAAAAATTGTTTTATTCAAATGCATTATCCCAAATATGAAACTGACTGTCTGAAAATAAGGAATGTTGAACATCCTGAGTCAAGGCAAATAAATGTTTGAATACATATATTTAGAACTTTATAAAAAAGTGCCCAACCATAGCTTAGAGTGTCACAGAAAATAAGACTTACTTACCCCAGGACACTCATCTACATGTTGTAGAAAGCCAAACCAGTACTGAAACGAAAATCAGCAGAGGTAATGGTATATATATATAAGAGTATATCGTCGATCTGAAAAGGGAGGTAAGAGATGAATCTCTACGACCGATAACAGAGAACCTATGAAATAGACCCCGTAGAAGGAGATCATTGAATTCAAATAGGCAATACTCTCCTCACATCCCTCTGACATTCACTGCACGCTGAGAGGAAAACCGGGCTCCAACCTGCTGCGGAGCACATATCAACGTAGAATCTAGCACAAACTTACTTCACCACCTCCATAGGAGGCAAAGTTTGTAAAACTGATTTGTGGGTGTGGTGAGGGGTGTATTTGTAGGCATTTTGAGGTTTGGGAAACTTTGCCCCTCCTGGTAGGAATGTATATCCCATACGTCACTAGCTCATGGACTCTTGCTAATTACATGAAAGAAACAAGGTTTTCTTAAGGAATTCATTTAAAAATAAACATTTTGGGTTTCATATCCCTTTAAAGATAATTAAAAATATAGCTAGAAAGCCTTTTATCCAAACTGCTTGGGACTGGAGAATTGGATTTCGGAATAGTTTGGATTTTGGAATATTTGTATCTGTAAAATGGGACAGTTTGGAGAGAGAATGGAACCAAATGTAAACAATAATATCTTATGTCATATAGTTAATATTACATGTATAACATAATACAGCTTATACATGTACAAAAACTGTAATCAGAAAGGGAATATTTGTTGTTTTAAATAAATATAGGCTATTATTTGCTTTTTAGAAAAAAAACAAAACACATAGACACAGGCAGAGAAGACTGATTTACAGGCAGGGAAATATAGTAATATATATATATACACACACACACATAGAGTACATACATATACACAGTTGTATGCAAAAGTTTAGGCATCCCTGACAATTTCCATGATTTTCATTTATAAATAATTGGGTGTTTGAATCAGAAATTTAATTTTGATCTATCAAAGAACTGAAGGACACAGTAATATTTCAGTAGTGAAATGAGGTTTATTGGATTAACAGATAATGTGCGATATGCATCCAAACAAAATTAGACAGGTGCATAAATTTGGGCACCCTTGTCATTTTGTTCATTTTGTTGATTAGAATACCTGTAACTACCTAGCACTGATTAATTGGAACACACATTTGGTTTGGTGAGCCCATTAAGCCTTGATCTTCATAGACAGGTGCATCCAATCATGAAAAAAACAATTGCAAGTTGTTGTTCTCTTTGACTCTCCTCTGAAGAGTGGCAACATGGGGGCCTCAAAACAACTCTCAAATGACCTGAAAACAAAGTTTGTTCAACATTATGGTTTAGGGGAAGGCTACAAAAAGCTATTGCAGAGATTTAAGCTGTCAGTGTCCACTGTGAGGAACATAGTGAGAAAATGGAAGAGCACACACACAGTTCTTGTTAAGGCCAGAAGTGGCAGGCCAAGTAAAATATCGGAGAGGCAAAGGATTGCGAGAACGGTCAAAAACAGCCCACAGATCACCTCCAAAGACCTACAACATCATCTTGCTGCAGATGGTGTCACTGTGCATCATTCAACAATTCAGAGCACTTTGCACAAGGAGAAGCTGTATGGGAGAGTGATGCAGAAGAAACCTTTTCTGCACACATGCCACAAACAGAGTCGCTTGAGGTATGCAAACGCACATTTGGACAAGCCAGCTTCATTTTGTAAGAAGGTGCTGTGGACTGATGAAACAAATATTGAGTTATTTGGTCATAACAAGGGGTGTTATGCATGGAGGCAAAAGAACACAGCGTTCCAAGACAAACACTTGCTACCTACAGTACAATTTGGTGGATGTTCCATCATGCTGTGGGGCTGTGTGGCCAGTGTTAAAGTTGAGGGTCGCATGGATTCCACTCAATATCAGCAGATACTTGAGAATAATGTTGAGGAATCAGTCCCAAATTTGAAGTTACTCCAGGGCTGGATATTTCAACAAGACAACGACCCAAAACACTGCTCAAAATCTACTCTGGCATTTATGCAGAGGAACAAGTAAAATGTTCTGGAATGGCCATTCCAGTCCCCAGACCTGAATATCATTGAAAATCTGTGGGGTGATTTGAAGCGGGCTGTCTATGCTCGGCAACCATTAAAACTAACTGAACTGGAGATGTTTTGCAAGGACAAATGGCCCAAAACGCCTTCACCCAGAATCCAGACACTCATTACAGGCTATAGGAAGCGTCTAGAGGCTGTTATTTGTGTTAAAGGAGGCTCTACTAAATATTGATGCAATATTTCTGCTGGGGTGCCCAAATTTATGCACCTGTCTAATTTGATTTTGATGCATATTTCACATTTTCCGTTAATCCAATAAACCTCATTTCACTTCATTTCACTACTTAAATATTACTGTGTCCTTCAGTTATTTGATAGATCAAAATTAAATTGCTGATCCACCCAATTTATAAATGAAAATCATGGAAATTGTCAGGCGTGCCTAAACTTTTGCATACAACAGTATATATGTGTATATATTTACATATTTATTTTTTTAAATACTAATTAAAAAGTTTGGATTTCAGAAGAAGTTTGAATTTTGGAATTCCTGATTCCGGATCTTTATCTGCAGATGAAATAAGGAAAACAAGTACAATATCCTTTTAACAAAGGCAACAACATTATTACACAGCACATATTTATAAATTAAAAGTACACTGTATCTACAAATGTTGCATCAGAAAATAGTTAGGTGCACATTTATTTACTCATAACTGAATGTGCCTCATTTAAATAAGAACAAAATATGAAAAAGCAAAAAAATAGATATATATGCAGAATAAGTACGAGTATAGTTTTACTAACTTTAAAAAGGAAATTTATGCTTACCTGATAAATGTATTTCTTCTACGATATGACGAGTCCACAGATTTCATCCTTACTTGTGGGATATTAACCTCCTGCTAACAGGAAGTGGCAAAGAGCACCACAGCAGAGCTGTATATATAGCTCCTCCCTTCCCTCCACCTCCAGTCATTCGACCGAGGTTAGGAAGAGAAAGGAAAAGCCAAAAGTGCAGAGGTGACTGAAGTTTAACAAAAATATAATATATACCTGTCTTAAAAATGACATGGTGGGCCGTGGACTTGTCATATCATAGAAGAAATAAATTTATCAGGTAAGCATATATTTCCTTTTCTTCTACAAGATATGAGTCCACGGATTTCATCCTTACTTGTGGGATACAATACCAAAGCTACAGGACACGGATGAAAGGGAGGGACAAGACAGGGACCTAAACGGAAGGCACCACTGCTTAAAGAACCTTTCTCCCAAAATCAGCCTCAGAAGAAGCAAAAGTATCAAATTTGGAAAATTTGGAAAAAGTGTGAAGAGACACCAAGTTGCAGCCTTGCAAATCTGTTCAACAGAAGCATCGTTTTTAAATGCCCATGAGGAAGCCAGAGCCCTAGTAGAATGAGCCGTAATTCTTTCAGGAGGCGGCTGTCCAGCAGTCTCATATGACAGACGGATGATACTCTTCAGCCAAAAAGAAAGAGAGGTAGCCGTAGCTTTCTGACCCCTACGCTTTCCAGAAAAAAACAATGAATAATGAAGATGATTGACGGAAATCCTTAGTCGCCTGCAAGTAAAACTTCAGGGCACGGACCACGTCCAAGTTATGCAACATACGCTCCTTCTTGGAAGAAGGGTTTGGACATAATGAAGGAACCACAATTTCCTGATTAATATTCTTATTAGAAACAACCTTAGGAAGGAAACCAGGTTTGGTATGTAAAACCACCTTATCAGAATGGAAGATAAGATAATGCGAATCACATTGTAGCGCTGAAAGCTCCGAAACTCTACGAGCAGAAGAAATAGCAACCAAAAAACATAATTTATGCTTACCTGATAAATTCCTTTCTTCTGTTGTGTGATCAGTCCACGGGTCATCATTACTTCTGGGATATAACTCCTCCCCAACAGGAAATGCAAGAGGATTCACCCAGCAGAGCTGCATATAGCTCCTCCCCTCTACGTCAGTCCCAGTCATTCGACCAAGAATCAACGAGAAAGGAGTAACCAAGGGTGAAGTGGTGACTGGAGTATAATTTAAAAGATATTTACCTGCCTTAAAACAGGGCGGGCCGTGGACTGATCACACAACAGAAGAAAGGAATTTATCAGGTAAGCATAAATTATGTTTTCTTCTGTTATGTGTGATCAGTCCACGGGTCATCATTACTTCTGGGATACCAATACCAAAGCAAAAGTACACGGATGACGGGAGGGATAGGCAGGCTCATTATACAGAAGGAACCACTGCCTGAAGAACCTTTCTCCCAAAAATAGCCTCCGAAGAAGCAAAAGTGTCAAATTTGTAAAATTTGGAAAAAGTATGAAGCGAAGACCAAGTTGCAGCCTTGCAAATCTGTTCAACAGAGGCCTCATTCTTAAAGGCCCAAGTGGAAGCCACAGCTCTAGTGGAGTGAGCTGTAATTCTTTCAGGAGGCTGCTGTCCAGCAGTCTCATAGGCTAAACGTATTATGCTACGAAGCCAAAAAGAGAGAGAGGTAGCAGAAGCTTTTTGACCTCTCCTCTGTCCAGAGTAAACGACAAACAAGGAAGAAGTTTGGCGAAAATCTTTAGTTGCCTGCAAGTAGAACTTGAGGGCACGAACTACATCCAGATTGTGTAAAAGACGTTCCTTCTTTGAAGAAGGATTTGGACACAAGGATGGGACAACAATCTCTTGATTGATGTTCCTGTTAGTGACTACCTTAGGTAAAAACCCAGGTTTAGTACGCAGAACTACCTTGTCTGAGTGAAAAATCAGATAAGGGGAATCACAATGTAAGGCTGATAACTCAGAGACTCTTCGAGCCGAGGAAATAGCCATTAAAAACAGAACTTTCCAAGATAACATTTTTATATCAATGGAATGAAGGGGTTCAAACGGAACACCCTGTAAAACGTTAAGAACTAAGTTTAAACTCCATGGTGGAGCAACAGCTTTAAACACAGGCTTGATCCTAGCTAAAGCCTGACAAAAGGACTGGACGTCTGGATTTTCTGACAGACGTCTGTGTAACAAGATGGACAGAGCTGAAATCTGTCCCTTTAATGAACTAGCTGATAAACCCTTTTCTAAACCTTCTTGTAGAAAAGACAATATCCTAGCGATCCTAACCTTACTCCAGGAGTAACCTTTGGATTCGCACCAGTATAGGTATTTCCGCCATATTTTATGGTAAATCCTTCTGGTAACAGGCTTCCTAGCCTGAATCAGGGTATCAATAACCGACTCAGAAAAACCACGTTTTGATAAAATCAAGCGTTCAATTTCCAAGCAGTCAGCTTCAGAGAAGTTAGATTTTGATGTTTGAATGGACCCTGTATCAGAAGGTCCTGTCTTAGAGGTAGAGACCAAGGCGGACAGGATGACATGTCCACTAGATCTGCATACCAAGTCCTGCGTGGCCAAGCAGGTGCTATTAGAATTACTGATGCTCTCTCCTGTTTGATTTTGGCAATCAATCGAGGAAGCAGCGGGAAGGGTGGAAACACATAAGCCATCCTGAAGTTCCAAGGTGCTGTCAAAGCATCTATCAGAACTGCTCCCGGATCCCTGGATCTGGACCCGTAGCGAGGAAGTTTGGCGTTCTGGCGAGACGCCATGAGATCTATCTCTGGTTTGCCCCAACGTCGAAGTATTTGGGCAAAGACCTCCGGATGAAGTTCCCACTCCCCCGGATGAAGAGTCTGGCGACTCAAGAAATCCGCCTCCCAGTTCTCCACTCCCGGGATGTGGATTGCTGACAGGTGGCAAGAGTGAGACTCTGCCCAGCGAATTATCTTTGATACTTCCATCATTGCTAGGGAGCTTCTTGTCCCTCCCTGATGGTTGATGTAAGCTACAGTCGTGATGTTGTCCGACTGAAACCTGATGAACCCCCGAGTTATTAACTGGGGCCAAGCCAGAAGGGCATTGAGAACTGCTCTCAATTCCAGAATGTTTATTGGAAGGAGACTCTCCTCCTGATTCCATAGTCCCTGAGCCTTCAGAGAATTCCAGACAGCGCCCCAACCTAGTAGGCTGGCGTCTGTTGTTACAATTGTCCAGTCTGGCCTGCTGAATGGCATCCCCCTGGACAGGTGTGGCCGATAAAGCCACCATAGAAGAGAATTTCTGGTCTCTTGATTCAGATTCAGAGTAGGGGACAAATCTGAGTAATCCCCATTCCACTGACTTAGCATGCATAATTGCAGTGGTCTGAGGTGTAGGCGTGCAAAAGGTACTATGTCCATTGCCGCTACAATTAAGCCGATCACCTCCATGCATTGAGCTACTGACGGGTGTTGAATGGAATGAAGGACACGGCATGCATTTTGAAGCTTTGTTAACCTGTCTTCTGTCAGGTAAATCTTCATTTCTACAGAATCTATAAGAGTCCCCAAGAATGGAACTCTTGTGAGAGGAAAAAGAGAACTCTTCTTTTCGTTCACTTTCCATCCATGCGACCTTAGAAATGCCAGAACTAACTCTGTATGAGACTTGGCAGTTTGAAAGCTTGAAGCTTGTATTAGAATGTCGTCTAGGTACGGAGCTACCGAAATCCCTCGCGGTCTTAGTACCGCTAGAAGGGCACCCAGAACCTTTGTGAAGATTCTTGGAGCCGTAGCCAATCCGAATGGAAGAGCTACAAACTGGTAGTGCCTGTCTAAGAAGGCAAACCTTAGATACCGGTGATGATCTTTGTGGATCGGTATGTGAAGGTAAGCATCCTTTAAATCCACTGTGGTCATGTACTGACCCTCTTGGATCATGGGTAAGATTGTCCGAATAGTTTCCATTTTGAACGATGGAACTCTTAGGAATTTGTTTAGAGTCTTTAAATCTAAGATTGGCCTGAAAGTTCCCTCTTTTTTGGGAACCACAAACAGGTTTGAGTAGAACCCTTGTCCTTGTTCCGACCACGGAACCGGATGGATCACTCCCATTGTTAACAGATCTTGTACGCAGCGTAGAAACGCTTCTTTCTTTATCTGGTTTGTTGACAACCTTGACAGATGAAATCTCCCTCTTGGGGGAGATAATTTGAAGTCTAGAAGGTATCCCTGAGATATGATCTCTAGTGCCCAGGGATCCTGAACATCTCTTGCCCAGGCCTGGGCGAAGAGAGAGAGTCTGCCCCCTACTAGATCCGGTCCCGGATCGGGGGCTCTCGGTTCATGCTGTCTTTGGGGCAGCAGCAGGTTTCCTGGCCTGCTTGCTTTTGTTCCAGGACTGGTTAGGCTTCCAGCCTTGCCTGTAACGAGCAACAGCTCCTTCCTGTTTTGGTGCAGTGGAGGTTGATGCTGCTCCTGTTTTGAAATTCCGAAAGGGACGAAAATTAGACTGTCTAGCCTTAGCTTTGGCCTTGTCTTGAGGTAGGGCGTGGCCCTTACCTCCCGTAATGTCAGCGATAATTTCTTTCAAACCGGGCCCGAATAAGGACTGCCCCTTGAAAGGTATATTAAGTAATTTGGACTTAGAAGTAACATCAGCTGACCAGGATTTTAGCCACAGTGCCCTGCGTGCCTGTATGGCGAATCCTGAGTTCTTAGCCGTAAGTTTGGTTAAATGTACTACGGCCTCCGAAATGAAAGAATTAGCTAGTTTAAGGACTCTAAGCCTGTCCGTAATGTCGTCTAGCGTAGAGGAACTAAGGTTCTCTTCAAGCGACTCAATCCAAAATGCTGCCGCAGCCGTAATCGGCGCGATACATGCAAGGGGTTGTAATATAAAACCTTGTTGAACAAACATTTTCTTAAGGTAACCCTCTAATTTTTTATCCATTGGATCTGAGAAAGCACAGCTATCCTCCACCGGGATAGTGGTACGCTTAGCTAAAGTAGAAACTGCTCCCTCCACCTTGGGGACCGTTTGCCATAAGTCCCGAGTGGTGGCGTCTATTGGAAACATCTTTCTAAATATTGGAGGGGGTGAGAACGGCACACCGGGTCTATCCCACTCCTTAGTAACAATTTCAGTTAGTCTCTTAGGTATAGGAAAAACGTCAGTACTCGCCGGTACCGCAAAGTATTTATCCAACCTACACAGTTTCTCTGGTATTGCAACGGTGTTACAATCGTTGAGAGCTGCTAAGACCTCCCCTAGTAGTACACGGAGGTTCTCCAATTTAAATTTAAAATTTGAAATATCTGAGTCCAATCTGTTTGGATCAGAACCGTCACCCACAGAATGAAGCTCTCCGTCCTCATGCTCTGCGAGCTGTGACGCAGTATCAGACATGGCCCTAGCATTGTCAGCGCACTCTGTTCTCACCCCAGAGTGATCACGCTTGCCTCTTAGTTCTGGTAATTTAGACAAAACTTCAGTCATAACAGTAGCCATATCTTGTAATGTTATCTGTAATGGCCGCCCAGATGTACTAGGCGCCAAAATATCACGCACCTCCCGGGCGGGAGATGCAGGTACTGTCGCGTGAGGCGAGTTAGTCGGCATAACTCTCCCCTCGCTGTTTGGTGAAATTTGTTCACATTGTACAGATTGACTTTTATTTAAAGTAGCATCAATACAGTTAGTACATAAATTTCTATTGGGCTCCACCTTGGCATTGGAACAAATGACACAGATATCTTCCTCTGAGTCAGACATGTTTAACACACTAGCAAAAAAACTTACAACTTGGTTATAATCTTTTTTTAGCAAAAAAACGCACTGTGCCTCAAAGAGGTACTAACAATTAAATGACAGTTGAAATAATGAACTGAAAAACAGTTATAGCATCAAACTTTAAAACAACACAACTTTTAGCAAAGGTTTGTTCCCATTAGTAAAAAACAACACTAATTAAATTTGTACATAAGAAAACAAAACAACGTTTTTTATTCACAGTCACTATAAGAATTCTCACAGCTCTGCTGAGAGAATTTACCTCCCTTCAAAGAAGTTTGAAGACCCCTGAGATCTGTCAGAGATGAACCGGATCATGCAGGAAATATAAAAGTAGCTGACTGGAATTTTTTGATGCGTAGCAAAGAGCGCCAAAAACGGCCCCTCCCTCTCCCACACAGCAGTGAAGAGAAACGAAACTGTCACAATTAAAGCAAAAAACTGCCAAGTGGAAAATAATGCCCAAATATTTATTCACACAGTACCTCAGCAATGTAAACGATTCTACATTCCAGCAAAAACGTTTAACATGAGAATAGTTATTAAAAGGATTAGTGACCTTTAACACAGTAGTTCCGGTGAAATACCATCCCCAGAATACTGAAGTGTATACATACATGTCATTTTAACGGTATGGCAGGCTTTTCTCATCAATTCCATTCAGAAAATAAAAACTGCCACATACCTCAATGCAGATTCATCTGCCCGCTGTCCCCTGATCTGAAGCCTTTACCTCCCTCAGATGGTCGAGAACAGCAATATGATCTTAACGACTCCGGTTAAAATCATAGTAAAAAATCTCTGTCAGATTCTTCCTCAAACTCTGCCAGAGAAGTAATAACACGCTCCGGTGCTATTTTAAAATAACAAACTTTTGATTGAAGTCATAAATACTAAGTATAATCACCATAGTCCTCTCACACATCCTATCTAGTCGTTGGGTGCAAGAGAATGACTGGGACTGACGTAGAGGGGAGGAGCTATATGCAGCTCTGCTGGGTGAATCCTCTTGCATTTCCTGTTGGGGAGGAGTTATATCCCAGAAGTAATGATGACCCGTGGACTGATCACACATAACAGAAGAAATAAAACTTTCCAAGATAACAACTTAATATCTATGGAATGCATGGGTTCAAACGGAATCCCTTGAAGAACATTAAGAGCTAAATTCAAACTCCAGGGTGGAGCAATTGATCTAAACACAGGCTTAATTCTGGTTAGAGCCTGACAAAAAGACTGAACGTCTGGAACATCTGCCAAACGTTTGTGTAGCAAAATTGACAAAGCAGAGATTTGTCCCTTTAAGGAACTCGCTGATAACCCTTTATCCAATTCTTGGAGAAAAACCAAAATCCTGGGAATCCTAACTCTACTCCATGAGTAGCCCTTGGATTCGCACCAACCAAGATATTTACGCCATATTTTATGATAGATCTTTCTAGTGACAGCCTTAAGTGCCTGAATCAAAGTATCAATGACCAAATCAGAGAACCCCCGCTTAGATAAAAAGTAAATTTATGCTTACCTGATAAATTGATTTCTTCTATGATACGACGAGTCCACGGATTCATCCTTTACTTGTGGGATATTATCCTCCTGCTAACAGGAAGTGGCAAAGAGCACCACAGCAGAGCTGTCTATATAGCTCCTCCCTTAACTCCACCCCCCAGTCATTCGACCGAAGGTATAGGAAGAAAAAGGAGAAACTAAAAAGGTGCAGAGGTGACTGAAGTTTTAAATAAAAAAAAATATAATCTGTCTTAAATTGACAGGGCGGGCCGTGGACTTGTCGTATCATAGAAGAAATCAATTTATCAGGTAAGCATAAATTTACTTTTCTTCTATAAGATACGACGAGTCCACAGATTCATCCTTTAATTGTCGGATACAATACCAAAGCTACAGGACACGGATGAACGGGAGGAACAAGACAGATGACTAAACAGAAGGCACCACTGCTTGAAGAACTTTTCTCCCAAAAATAGCCTCCGAAGAAGCAAAAGTATCAAATTTGTAAAATTTGGAAAAGGTATGAAGTGAAGACCAAGTCGCAGCCTTACAAATCTGTTCAACAGAAGCATCATTTTTAAAAGCCCATGTGGAAGCCACCGCTCTAGTAGAGTGAGCTGTAATTCTTTCAGGAGGCTGCTGTTTAGTAGTATCGTATGCCAAATGGATGATGCTTTTCAGCCAAAAAGAAAGAGAGGTAGTCGTAGCTTTTTGACCTCTACGCTTTCCAGAATAGACAACAAACAGAGAAGATGTTTGACGGAAATCTTTGGTTGCTTGCAAGTAAAACTTCAAAGCACGAACCACGTCCAAGTTGTGCAACAGACGCTCCTTCTTAGAGGAAGGATTAGGACACAGGGAAGGAACAACAATTTCCTGATTAATATTCTTATTAGTAACAACCTTAGGAAGGAATCCAGGTTTGATACGCAAAACCACCTTATCAGAATGGAAAACAAGATAAGGCGAGTCGCATTGCAATGCATAAAGTTCAGAAACTCTTCGAGTCGAAGCGATAGCAACTAAAAACAGAACTTTCCAAGATAGAAGCTTAATATCTATGGAATGCATAGGTTCAAACGGAACCCCTTGAAGAACTTTAAGAACTAAATTCAAACTGCACGGCGGAGCAACAGGTTTAAACACAGGCTTAATTCTAACCAAAGCCTGACAAAACGAACATCTGACAGACGCTTGTGCAGTAAAATTGACAAAGCAGATATCTGTCCCTTTAAGGAACTAGCTGATAACCCTTTCTCCAATCCTTCTTGGAGAAAGGACAAAATCCTAGGAATCCTAATCTTACTCCATGAGTAGCCTTTGGATTCACACCAATAAAAGATATTTATGCCATATCTTATGGTAAATGTTCCTAGTGACAGGCTTTCGAGCCTGAATCAAGGTATCTATGACCGACTCAGAGAATCCCCGCTTAGATAAAATCAAGTGTTCAATCTCCAGGCAGTCAGCCGCAGAGAAACTAGATTTGGATGCTGGAACGGACCTTGAATGAGAAGGCCCTGTCTCAGTGGCAGTGTCCATGATGGTAGAGATGACATTTCCACCAGGTCTGCATACCAAGTCCTGCATGGCCACGCAGGTGCTATCAAAATCACCGAAGCCCTCTCCTGTTTGATTCTGGCAATCAGACGAGGAAGGAGAGGAAATGGTGGAAACACATAAGCCAGTTTGAACGACCAAGGTACTGCTAGAGCATCTATCAGTACTGCTTGGGGATCCCTTGACCTGGACCCGTAACAAGGAAGTTTGGCATTCTGACGAGATGCCATCAGATCCAATTCTGGTGTGCCCCATTGATGAATCAATTGTGCAAACACCTCCGGATGAAGCTCCCACTCCCCCGGATGAAAAGTCTGACGACTTAGAAAATCAGCTTCCCAGTTTTCCACTCGTGGGATATAGATTGCTGATAGATGGCAAGAGTGAGTCTCTGCCCATCAAATTATTTTGGAAACCTCTATCATTGCTAGAGAACTCTTTGTTCCCCCCTGATGATTGATATATGCTACAATCGTGATATTGTCCGACTGGAATCTTATGAATCTGGCCGAAGCCAGCTGAGGCCAAGCCTGAAGCGCGTTGAATATCGCTCTCAGTACTAGAATATTTATTGGAAGTCCACACGCCCTGTGCTTTCAGGGAATTCCAGTCAAATCCACGGTGGTCATATATTGACCCTCCTGGATCATTGGTAAAATAGTCCGAATGTTCTCTTGAAGGATGGGACTATGAGAAATTTGTTTAGGATCTTGAGATCTAAAAATCGGTCTGAAGGTTCCCTCTTTTTTTGGGAACCACGAACAGATTGGAGTAAAACCCTTGCCCCTGTTCTGCTTTTGGAACTGGGAAGATTACACCCATAGTATATAGGTCTTCTACACAGCGTAATAACGCCTCTTTTTTTGTCTGGTTTACAGACAACCGTGAAAGATGAAATCTCCCCCTTGGAGGGGAATCTTTGAAGTCTAGAAGATACCCCTGGGTCACAATTTCTAAAGCCCAGGAGTCCTGAACATCCCAAGCCTGAGCAAAGAGAGAAAGTCTGCCCCTACTAAATCCGGTCCCGGATCGGGGGCTGCCCCTTCATGCTGTCTTGGTGGCAGCAGCGGGCTTCTTGGCCTGTTTACCCTTATTCCAGGTCTGGTTAGGTCTCCAGACTGACTTAGATTGAGCAAAATTCCCCTCCTGCTTTGCGGCAGGAGAGGAGGTAGGGGGACCACCTTTGAAGTTTCGAAAGGAACGAAAATTATTTTGTTTGGTCCTCATCTTATTTGTCTTATCCTGAGGAAGGGCATGGCCTTTTCCTCCAGTGATGTTGGAAATGATCTCTTTCAGTTCAGGCCCGAATAGAGTCTTACCCTTGTAAGGAATAGCTAAGTTTAGATTTTGATGACACATCAGCAGACCAGGACTTAAGCCATAACTCGCTACGTGCTAAAATGGCAAAACCTGAATTCTTTGCCGCTAATTTAGCCAGTTGAAAAGCGGCATCTGTAATGAAAGAATTAGCTAGCTTGAGAGCCCTAATTCTATCCAGAATATCATCTAATGGGGTCTCAACCTTAAGAGCCTCCTCTAGAGCCTCAAACCAAAAAGCAGCTGCAGTAGTTACAGGAACAATGCATGCTATAGGTTGCAGAAGAAAACCCTGATGAATAAATATTTTCTTTAGAAGACCCTCCAATTTTTTTATCCATAGGATCTTTGAAAGCACAACTGTCCTCAATAGATAGAGTTGTACGCTTAGCCAGGGTAGAAGTAGCTCCTTCCACCTTAGGGACCGTCTGCCACTAATCCAGAATGGTGTCAGATATGGGAAACATTTTCTTAAAAGTAGGAGGGGGAGAGAATGGAATACCTGGTCTATCCCCCTCCTTAGTAACAATGTCCGATATCCTCTTAGGGACCGGAAAAACATTAGTGTAAGTAGGAACCTCTAGATATCTATCCATTGTACACAATTTCTCTGGTGGAATTACAATAGGGTCACAATCATCCAGAGTCGCTAAAACCTCCCCGAGCAACAAGCGGAGGTGTTCTAGCTTAAACTTAAAAGCCGTCATATCTGAGTCTGTTTGAGGGAACATCTTTCCTGAATCAGAAAGCTCTCCCTCAGACAGCAATTCCCTCACCCCCAACTCAGAACATTGTGAGGGTATATCGGAGATGGCTAATAAAGCGTCAGAGGGCTCAGTATTTACTCTCACACCAGACCTACTGCGCTTCCCCTGCAACCCAGGCAGTTTAGATAAAACCTCTGTGAAGGTAGTAGACATAACTGCGGCCATATCTTGCAGGGTGAAAGAATTAGACGCACTAGTACTTGGTGTCGCTTGTGCGGGCGTTAAAGGTTGTGACACTTGGGGAGAATTAAATGGCATAACCTGATTCTCTTCTGACTGAGAATCATCCTGTGACATTGCAATTTAAGGTCCTTTCAGTGCATGAGGGACACATTTTAAGTGGGGGTTCCACAATGACTTCTAAACACATGGAACATTGGCTTTCCTCAATGTCAGACATGTTAAACAGGCTAGGAATGACCACAAACAGGCTTGAAAACACTTTATTTAGTGGAAAAAAAAACAATCTGAAAAAAACGGTACTGCGCCTTTAAGAGAAAAAAAGCATACAATTTTTCCAAAACTTCTTTAAAACAATAAAAACGTTCCAATGTTACGATAGAAGCATCCTAACTATGCAGCTAAGTTTGCCCCACAAGGAAAGGAACACTTAACCCTTACCAGAAAAAACGGATAATTAGAAAACGTTTATATCAATAAAAAACACCCCATGCACCTCGCCACAGCCCTGCTGTGGCGCCTACCTGCCCTCAGGGGTCTGTAAAACCGGGTTAAACCTTCGATTTGGCCCAATACAGCTCACAAAGGCCCACCGGAGTTGGAGCTTGCTGCTTGCCTGATAAAAACAACTGAGGCGTGAAAATAGGCCCCGCCCATCTCACTCGATGTCTCTCAGCCCAAATGAACCGCACCAGAGCGGTCTAAAAACTAGCCATGTGGGTTCATAAACCCAAAAAGAAAGCCATGTGTACCCTCTCATAAGCATGAAAAACGTCTCACATAAAAACGTTATCAGCACTCGCAGTTGTGTAAACGTTTGCCCACAAACATTCAAACCTCAGTGTCAACCATTTTTTCTTAGCCCATATATGCAAGCTCAGTAATACCCCTCTATATATTTTAGGATTACTGCTTACCCTTTCCCTCATGGGGATACTGTCAGCCAATTATGAAATACCACAGTCTCTCTAGAAAAAAAAATGACTGAACATACCTCACTGCTTATAGCATGAAAAACGTTCCTCACACTGAAGTTTCTTAAGTACTCCTCAGCCATTCTGTGGGAACTGCTCTGGATCTTCGTGACAACTGCTAAGATCATCAGCCTCCAGGCAGAAGTCTTCATCCATTTGCTGCCTGAGGGAAAATAGTACACACCGGTACAATTTAAAATAAAAAACTCTTGCTTGAAGAAAATAAAAACTAACATTTTATCACCTCTTTCACTTTACCCTTCCTTCTTAGTACTTAGAGTAGGCAAAGAAAAATGACTGGGGGGTGGAGTCAAGGGAGGAGCTATATAGACAGCTCTGCTGTGGTGCTCTTTACCACTTCCTGTTAGCAGGAGGATAATATCCCACAAGTAAAGGATGAATCCGTGGACTCTTATAGAAGAAATCAAGCGTTCAATCTCCATGCAGTCAGTTGCAGAGAAACTAGATTTGGATGTTGGAAAGGTCCCTGAATGAGAAGGTCCTGCCTCAATGGAAGCTTCCACGGCGGCAGAGAGGACATGTCCACTAGATCGGCATACCAAGTCCTGTGAGGCCACACAGGCGTGATTAGAATCACTGAAGCCCTCTCCTGCTTCATCCGAGCAATCACCCGGGGCAGGAGAGCAAACGGTGGAAACACATAAGCTAGGTTGAACGACCAAGGCACTGCCAAGGCATCTATCAGTTCTGCCTGAGGATCCCTTGACCTGGATCCGTATCTTGGAAGTTTGGCATTCTGACGAGATGCCATCAGATCCAACTCCGGTCTGCCCCATCTGAGGATCAGAGTGGCAAAGACCTCCAGATGGAGTTCCCACTCCCCCCGGATGAAACGTCTGCTTAAAAAGTCCGCTTCCCAGTTGTCCACTCCTGGGATGTAGATTGCTGACAGATAACAGGAGTGGGCCTCCGCCCACTGAATTATCTTGGATACTTCTATCATCGCTGAGGAAATCCTTGTTCCTCCCTGATGATTGATGTAAGCCACAGTCATTATGTTGTCCGACTGAAAGTGAATGAATTTGGCCGAAGCCAACTGAGGCCACGCCTGAAGCGCATTGAATATTGCCCTCAATTCCAGAATATTGATTGGAAGAATTGACTCCGACTGAGTCCACACACCCTGAGCCTTCAGGGAATTCCAGACTGCACCCCAACCTAGAAGGCTGGCGTCCGTCGTCACTATCACCCATGAGGGTCTGCGGAAGCACGTCCCTTGGGACAGATGATCCTGAGACAACCACCAAAGAAGAGAATCTCTTGTCTCCTGATCCAGATCTGAGGAGACAAATTTGCATAATCTCCATTCCACTGTCTGAGCATGCTCAGCTGTAGTGGTCTGAGATGAAAACGAGCAAACGGAATGATGTCCATTGCCGCCACCATCAATCCAATTACCTCCATGCACTGGGCCACTGATGGCCGAGGATTGGACTGAAGGGCTCGGCATGTATTCAGAATCTTTAACTTTCTGACCTCTGTCAAGAAAATTTTCATGGATATGGAATCTATTAGAGTTCCCAGGAAGGGAACCTTGGTCTGTGGAATTAATGAACTCTTTTCTAGATTCACCTTCCACCCGTGAGTCCTCAGAAAGGACAGAACCATGTCTGTATGAGACTTTGTCAGATGGTAGGACGACGCCTGGATCAGAATATCGTCCAGATAAGGCGCCACTGCAATACCCCGCAGCCTGAGAACCGCTAGAAGGGTCCCTAGAACCTTCGTAAAGATCCTGGGTGCTATGGCCAACCTGAAGGGAAGAGCCACGAACTGAAAATGTTTGTCCAGGAAGGCAAACTTTAGGAACTGGTGATGATCCCTGTGGATAGGAATATGGAGATATGCATCCTTCAAGTCCACGGTAGTCATATATTGACCCTCCTGGATCAATGGCAGAATTGTTCGAAGAGTCTCCATCTTGAAGGATGGGACTCTGAGAAACTTGTTTAGACTTTTTAGATCTAAAATAGGTCAAAACGTGCCCTCTTTTTTGGGGACCACGAAAAGATTTGAGTAAAACCCCTGCCCCTGTTCCAGTATTGGAACGGGACAAATTACTCCCATAGTAGAGAGGTCTTTTACACAACGTAAGAACGCCTCTCTTTTTATCTGGTCTACAGACAATCGTGAAAGAAGAAACCTCCCCCTTGGGAGAGAATATTTTGATTCCAGTTGATACCCTTGGGACACGATTTCCAGTGTCCAGGGGTCCTGACAATCTCTTACCCAAGCCTGGGCAAAAAGAGAAAGTCTGCCCCCTACCAGATCCGGTCTCGGATCGGGGGACGCCCCATCATGCTGTTTTGGTAGCAGCAGCAGGCTTCTTGGGTTGTTTACCCTTGTTCCAAGTCTGGTTGGGTCTCCAGACGGATTTGGCCTGAGCAAAGTTCCCTTCCTGCTTGGCGGAGGAAGAGGAAGAAGAGGGGACTCTTTTAAAGTTCCGAAAGGAACAAAATTTTTTTTGTTTACCCCTCAGTTTAGCAGTTCTATCCTGAGGTAGGAGATGACCCTCACCTCCTGTAATGTCAGAAATGATCTCCTTCAAGCCAGGCCTGAATAGGGTTTTCCCCTTGAAAGGAATAGCCAAAAGCTTTGATTTAGATGACACATCAGCAGACCAAGATTTTAACCATAACGCTCTACGCGCTAAAATAGCAAATCCTGCATTCTTAGCCGCCAATTTGGCAATCTGAAAGGCGGCATCTGTAATAAAAGAATTAGCCAGCTTAAGAGCCTTAATTCTATCTAAAATATCCTCTAAAGGAGTCTCAGTCTTAAGGGACACTTCTAAGGCCTCAAACCAGAAGGCCACCGCAGTGGTAACTGGTACAATGCAGGCCGTTGGTTGTAAGAGGAAACCCTGATGAATAAACACTTTCTTTAGAAGACCCTCCAATTTCTTATCCATACAGTCTTTGAAAGCACAGCTGTCCTCAATTGGAATAGTTGTACGCTTAGCCAGGGTAGATATAGCTCCTTCCACCTTAGGGACTGTTTGCCAAGAGTCCCGAACAGTGTCAGATATGGGATACATCTTCTTGAAATTTGGGGAGAGTGAAAACGGGATACCCGGTCTGTCCCAATCCCTCTTAATAATCTCCAAGATTCTCTTAAGATCCGGAAAAACGTCAGTGTAAGCAGGTACCTCTAACTATTTGTCCATCTTACACAATTTCTCTGGTGGTACCACAATAGGGTCACAGTCATCCAGAGTCGCTAAAACCTCCCTAAGTAACAGACGGAGGTGTTCAAGCTTAAATTTAAAGGACATGGCGTCCGAGTCCATCTGAGGCAACCCACTTCCCGAATCAGAAAGTTCCCCCTCAGACAGAAGTTCCCTGACCCCCAATTCAGATCCCTGTGAGGTTACATCGGAAATAGCTAACAAGGCATCAGAGGACTCAGCATTCACATTGACCTCTGTCCTACTGCGCTTGCCCTGTAACATTGGCAACTTAGATAATACCTCTGTAAGGGTAGCTGACATAACTGCAGCCATATCCTGCAGAGTAAATGAATTAGACGCGGTTGAAGAACCAGGCGTCGCTTGGGTGGGCGTTAAAGTTAAAGGTTGTGACGCTTTGGGAGAAGTTAGCGGTATACCCTGATTTTCCTCAGACTGAGAATCATCTTTAGACACATTTTCTTTACATAAAATTTGTGCTTTTACATTGTAAGGCCATCTCAGTACATGAGGGACAAAAAAACAGAGGGGGTTCCACAGTGGCATCCAAACACATAGAGCAAGGAGTTTCCTCCTCAACGTCAGACATGTTAAACAGACTAGCAATATTAATAATAGTCGTACTTTGCTTAAAATATTGAGCTCTGAAATTCAATTGTATGCGAAAAAATTAATGTAAAAAAAAACTGTACTGCGCCTTTAAAATTTAAAAGCGCAACTATTTTTCCGATATCTGCAAAAACGTGTTTGGAACAGAAAAAAATATTTTAAAGTGCCCAAAATACTCTCTTAGTATTGCATCCACTTGCTCAGATATGTAAAAAGACAATTTATATAGATTATAACAGGATTTTATTTATTATCTAAATATGGCCTCTGCACCACGCTCTGCTGTGGTGCCTACCTGCCCCCAGAATGCACTTGCTGTAGCCTGATAAGCTTGAAAAGACCTTTTGATAGGTTGTAGACAACTTAGGCCCCACCAGAACCCCAGCCTCTGCTTGCTATGCGATCCGGATGATACTGCGTGTCTGAGTGTGTGAAAATAGGCCCCGCCCACCGTGGGCGTTACTCTAATCCTGACTAAGACCCACATGGGTCGCAAGTACAAACACCATGATGAATGTAATAAAAATCATAAGCTATGTGCCCTCTTGTATATGCAGACAACATCGTAACACTGCACTCCTTCTTGCCAACAATAAAGTTAACAGCTCTTAAGCAAACCGCAACTCCCAGTGTCCAGCCCACAATAAGCCTCAAAGGTATTTTTACATACTTTGGCAAATAAAATAAAGGGATTTCAGGTACACCATTTCTTTTCATATAGTGCATACTGCTTACCCTTCCCCATATAGGGAACAATGTCAGCCTGTTCTGATACATCAAGTCTCCCCAGAAACCAAAAGACTGAACATACCTCAATGCTGCTTGTAGCAAGACACCGTTCTCCACACTGAAGATTTTCTCACACTACCTTCAGCTGTGTCGTGGGAACCATCATGGATCTTAGATAATGTTCGCTAAGATCATCAACATCAGGGCAGAAAATAAGATGTCTACACTCCTCTTGGGAAGCAATAGACTGGCGATTTCCCCCTGAGAAAAATAGTACTCACTGGCACCATTTTAAAATAAAAATACTTATTGATTGAAGAATCTAAACTAACACCTCACTTTACCTTTTTCTATTACTAACACAGGCAAAGAGAATGACTGGGGGTGGAGGGAAGGGAGGAGCTATATATACAGCTCTGCTGTGGTGCTCTTTGCCACTTCCTGTTAGCAGGAGGTTAATATCCCACAAGTAAGGATGAAATCCGTGGACTCGTCATATCTTGTAGAAGAAATAATGTTTTTTTTCTGTATATACATAGTGTAGATCGCTGTTTAAGCAATGGGCTACAAAAGATCTACATAATAAAGGTTTATATCTACAGATAAATCAGTTTGCTCACACTGAACCATAATCATGTCTTCCAAAAGACTCAGAGGGTACCCCTCACACAGATACTCCTCTCTTTCTGCTCGAGTCAGTTCATGCATAGTCAAAATGTTGGTTATAATTTAGCATCACCAAAAAGTTATAGTCATCCACTCACATGGAACAGATGGACAATAAAATTATTCTCCCCCAAGATAAAATAGGCTCAACGTGTTTCGCTTTAATTTAGTATTAATGTGTATCCTGCTTTTTTCTATCTTTTTGAACATGCACTCCGAATTGCTTGCAATTTGGAGAGATTGTGGCAGCAGGACAAATGGAAGTTGTAATAAGAAGTATTTTATTTCAGTTCCTATTGCATCTGCTTTATGAATTAGTTATAGTCAAGCAAGAACATATTTAGTGGGCTACAAACCATAATGAAAGTATGTAAGGAAGATCATGTATCTGTCTTAAGTGAGTGTTCCACTGAAACTATGCGATAACAAGCCCAGGAAGTTGCAACAACCCAAGTGAAAATAAGCATAGAACTTAAAAAAGAATTAAAGTGCAGGAACATGATCACAGAGCTAATGGACAAACTCATGACCACATCCTTTTGGCGAAGAGACAAATTAGCATTCTTATTTCTAGTGCAATATTTGAGAAACTTGCAGTTTTCATTTTAATAAACAGCCGCGATAAGTCCCCTTATCGCTCGTGCGTTAGTATTAACGCACCACTCATAAAATGCCCCTATATGTTTTTCCTACGCAAAGGGTAAAAACTGACCATCCAACTGTCCCTGATTCCAAGGCCTGTCCTTTCCCTCAGAGACAGCCATGTGTCTAATTGTGGAATTCCCCTTAGTCCCGCCCATAGACTGCCCAGACATACCCAGTGCCAAGACATGACAATTGTTCTGCCCACTATCCACCTCTGATTCCCACCCCCTCTCATACTGCCCTGTCCAGAAAATGGTGTCAGCCCCTCTCAAGCTCCCGAGTCCCTAATGCCTAGTCACAAATGTTGGGAGGTATATAAAACACATAGATAAGTACAGCTGTACCCAGCAGTTTAATGTCTCTTTAAATTATTATTATTTTTAAATATGTTTGTATGCAAAGCTTTTCCAGTGTAATTTTATTTGGTATTACATCTCCAGACACAAAAGTGTAACCTAGGAAGCTATTTTTATTGCACTATTGCTTGCATATAATTATGTTTTTAACCCCTGCAAAGGAGTAGTTGATATCAGATTCAGAACAGCAGTGCAGTATATGACCCAGCTAAACACATCTGGTGAGCCAATGACAAGAGTCTTCTGTGTGCAGCCACCAATCAGCAGCTACCTCCCATAACTGATGTGTTTCTCCTAAGCCTACCTAGGTTTCCTCATCAAAAAATAACAAGGTTAATTTAATAAAATAATAAACTAAAACTCTCTTAAAATTGCATACTCTAACTGAACCAGGAACACTTAAATTTTGACTTTCATGTCCATTTTATGTAAAAAGGGATTTACGCAACATTAACAATATTCAAAACAATTATATATTTTTGTTCTTAAAAGGACAGTTTAGGCAAAATTAAAATTTTATGGTTAGGACAGGACATGCAATTTTAAACAACTTTCCAAATTACTTTTATCATCAAATTTGCTTTGATCACCTCTTTTTCTTTGTTTCTTTTTGTTTTTTCTTTGGTGTTCTTTGTTAAAAGCTGAACCTAGGTAGGCTCACAAACTGATTTCTAAGTTGTTGAAAGCTGCCTCTTATCGCATTTTGACAGTTTTCCACAGCTAGACACTGCTAGTTCATGTGAGTCATATAGATAAACATTGTGCTCACTCCAGTGGATTTATTTATTTCTAATTATCTTGTATCCAAGAGGCTTGGATACAAGATAATTAGAAAAAGTATATTAAAGTATAGTAGTAAAAAGTATATTAATATAACCGTGTCGGTTAAGCAAAACTGGGGAATGGGTTATAAAAGGGATTATCTATCATTTTAAACAATAAACATTTTCAAGTAGACTGTCCCTTTAAAATCTGTCTGGGGATAAAAATGTGAAGTTAGAAATCGTTATAAGTGTGTACTGCTATTGCTACATACACTGAACATATTATACTACTGCAAAATCTTACATAACAAAAATAATGTGCTATATTTGTGCACAGCGAGGTAAGATATAGCCAAATTAAAAGGACATTAAAATGCTTATGATTGGCCCCTATTCACCATGCTATAGTTTTCCTCCCTTGCCTGTTTCGGATTTCAGAGCCAACTTTAAAGTGTAACCCTTTAAAGGTGGTCATACTGGACACTGCCACTTAGGAGCTCACATATTCTTGCACCGTAACAGAAATGATGATCACTGCTGATGCAGGCACACAGCTGTATTGTGATACGTACATACAGAGAGACAAGGCTTGTATGTTGTAGCTTTTTAACAAAGGTTAAAAATGATGATAGACAGACACAAACAAACAAGATAGATAGAGATAGATGAAAATAAACAGACAGAAACATGATAGATAGCTAGATAGAGATTGATAGATAGATACAAGATAGATAATAGATAGACAGACAGAAACAAGATAGATAATAGATAGACAGACAGAAACAAGATAGATAATAGATAGACAGACAGAAACAAGATAGATAATAGATAGACAGACAGAAACAAGATAGATAGATAGATAGACAGATAGATAGATAGATAGATAGATAGATAGATAGATAGGATAGATAGATAGATAGATATGGAGTGCACAATACATCTGACAAAAAGCCGGCAACATCACTGATCAGTAACTGTGCACTGCATCTGTCACAAAGTAGCAGGTACATCATGATGACAAATAAAGATGTGGAACTTGACCACCAGCACCAGTAAAGGGTTAAAATAAGCGCACAGCTTTAAAGAGAACTGCAGGCGCAGGAGTAAAAAACAACATGACAGTGAGCAGTGACCATACTATTGTAGCGGTGCCCAGCAGATTGATTTACCTTTAACTATAAGAGCAATAACATACATTTGCCTTGTAATACATCTATGAGTAAGGCACCTACTTATGCTATTCAGCAGGTAGCTAAGTTACCTCTTTAGACATATTTCCTTTATAAACCAGAGCTGTGACTTGCATAAAGCAGTCACTAGCTGACAGGGACAAGCTTTGGTGAAGCACTAGCCTGTCACCTAGTGGTCATTACTGGTAATACGTCTGAGAATGACGGGTCTCTGCTAACGAGGTGCACAGCTGAACACTCAGCATTTCCACTGCCTGCAGCTTCCAATTACAACAATAAAAGTGCAGGTGTGGGCTTGGGTGTCAACAATGAGTCACATGGACAAAACAGCAAGAGGAAGTTTGGTGAGAGAGGAAGCTAAGCAGGCTCCTTGCTTGCAGTTTTTATGGAGTATAAAAAGATTCTTCTTGACAACGGACGTTATTACGTGTAAAATCTTGTAACCCTTTCTTTGCTATGGAGGCTTGCATATGTGCCATGTAAAGAGAGTGTGCGAGAGTGAGTGTGCAAGTGAGTGTATAAGAGTGAGTGTGCAAGTGAGTGTATAAGAGTGAGTGTGCAAGTGAGTGTATAAGAGTGAGTGTGCAAGTGAGTGTATAAGAGTGAGTGTGCAAGTGAGTGTATAAGAGTGAGTGTGCAAGTGAGTGTATAAGAGTGAGTGTGCAAGAACAAGCATGAGTGTGCAAGTGAGTGTGCAAGCGTGAGTGTGCAAGAGACAGTGAATCTATGCAAGACACTGAGGGCCTGATTATCCAAAATTCACCCTGCAAGTTGCAAGATATTATTATACATGTATTTATAAAGCGTCAACATATTCCACAGCGTACATGGGTACAATTAATTTAAATACACTGTGTGCAGAATTATTAGGCAAATGAGTATTTTGACCACATCATCCTCTTTATGCATGTTGTCTTACTCCAAGCTGTATAGGCTCGAAAGCCTACTACCAATTAAGCATATTAGGTGATGTGCATCTCTGTAATGAGAAGGGGTGTGGTCTAATGACATCAACACCCTATATCAGGTGTGCATAATTATTAGGCAACTTCCTTTCCTTTGGCAAAATGGGTCAAAAGAAGGACTTGACAGGCTCAGAAAAGTAAAAAATAGTGAGATATCTTGCAGACGGATGCAGCACTCTTAAAATTGCAAAGCTTCTGAAGCGTGATCATCGAACAATCAAGCGTTTCATTCAAAATAGTCAACAGGGTCGCAAGAAGCGTGTGGAAAAACCAAGGCGCAAAATAACTGCCCATGAACTGAGAAAAGTCAAGCGTGCAGCTGCCAAGATGCCACTTGCCACCAGTTTGGCCATATTTCAGAGCTGCAACATCACTGGAGTGCCCAAAAGCACAAGGTGTGCAATACTCAGAGACATGGCCAAGGTAAGAAAGGCTGAAAGACGACCACCACTGACCAAGACACACAAGCTGAAACGTCAAGACTGGGCCAAGAAATATCTCAAGACTGATTTTTCTAAGGTTTTATGGACTGATGAAATGAGAGTGAGTCTTGATGGGCCAGATGGATGGGCCCGTGGCTGGATTGGTAAAGGGCAGAGAGCTCCAGTCCGACTCAGACGCCAGCAAGGTGGAGGTGGAGTACTGGTTTGGGCTGGTATCATCAAAGATGAGCTTGTGGGGCCTTTTCGGGTTGAGGATAGAGTCAAGCTCAACTCCCAGTCCTACTGCCAGTTTCTGGAAGACACCTTCTTCAAGCAGTGGTACAGGAAGAAGTCTGCATTCTTCAAGAAAAACATGATTTTCATGCAGGACAATGCTCCATCACACGCGTCCAAGTACTCCACAGCGTGGCTGGCAAGAAAGGGTATAAAAGAAGAAAATCTAATGACATGGCCTCCTTGTTCACCTGATCTGAACCCCATTGAGAACCTGTGGTCCATCATCAAATGTGAGATTTACAAGGAGGGAAAACAGTACACCTCTCTGAACAGTGTCTGGGAGGCTGTGGTTGCTGCTGCACGCAATGTTGATGGTGAACAGATCAAAACACTGACAGAATCCATGGATGGCAGGCTTTTGAGTGTCCTTGCAAAGAAAGGTGGCTATATCGGTCACTGATTTGTTTTTGTTTTGTTTTTGAATATCAGAAATGTATATTTGTGAATGTTGAGATGTTATATTGGTTTCACTGGTAAAAATAAATAATTGAAATGGGTATATATTTGTTTTTTGTTAAGTTGCCTAATAATTATGCACAGTAATAGTCACCTGCACACACAGATATCCCCCTAAAATAGCTATAACTAAAAACAAACTAAAAACTACTTCCAAAACTATTCAGCTTTGATATTAATGAGTTTTTTGAGTTCATTGAGAACATGGTTGTTGTTCAATAATAAAATTAATCCTCAAAAATACAACTTGCCTAATAATTCTGCACTCCCTGTATAACAATGATACAAATCTTGTAAGAGAAAAGACAAAATTTGACAAATGAGGAATTGAGGGCCCTATTCCCGTGGTAGGAGAGTGAGAAACAGGAGATGGACTTAATAAATAAAAATAATGATCTTAATAAAGAAAAACATAGTATGTAACCTGGTAGAAGGGTAACACGTGACGTTACACACGGAAGCGGACGATTCACGCTGATACAACGCCAACAGCTGAATGCTGCAGATCCCGCAGTCGCATCACACAAACAAGGGGAAAATGTGGTAAGAAACCTTAATGGCCCCAAAAGCACACCACCTACTATAAGGTAAACGTACCATAAACAGTTTTTTTTTTTGAACCGGGGGAATTAGAGGCTCCAACACTGTCCAAAAAAATGCTCTAAGAGGAATGTTTTTAGCGACTTTTTAAGAAAATTATCCCTTCAAAAATACCATCTTGTGGACATTTAAAACAAGTGACATTCAACTTCAAGCTGTTATTTATTCACTGTTATCCACAGAGCTACACTTTAAGACTGTAATATATCCGCTGCTATTTGAATAGAGGATACATTCTCTGGAGATTGGTTTTAAAATTTTAGACAGAGTCCATCTTTTAGTATTTTTTTTGGTATTTTTATACCACTGGTAGTCTCCATTTTTTTGTATGAATGGATTAGTGTGATTGTATTTGCTACGACTATATTACATTGCATAGAGGAACAGATTACAATATTGTCCTTAATAAATTAATCATTTTGAACTTCCATCTGGTTGATGCTTTTTAGCGCACTTTCTTATATATATTATATGATAATGATCTTAATACAGAGTTAGATGAGGGCAGTTATTAGGTAAGTGTTAAAGAGTTGGGTGATAGGGTTCCCTGAACAAAATGTTTTTAGGAAGCATTTAAAAGAAGACAGATTAGGGGAAGTCAAAGGAAGTGTGTTCCAGTGGGTTGGTGTCGCACAAGAGAAGTCCTGAAGTCTAGCATGGGGGAGGTGATGGTAGGGGATGCAAGGAGTAGGTCATTGTTGGACCTTAGGTGGCGGAATTAAGTATATTTGTTGACTAGTGAGGACAGGTGACAGGGGCAGCGTTGGTAAGGGCTTTGTAGGTCAGGGTGAGAATGGGGAGCCAGTGAAGGGACTCACAGAGAGGGGCAGCAGATATAGAGGGGTGGGAAAGGTGGATGAGGCTGGCAGAGGCATTTAGGATGGACTGACAGGGGAGAGGCGTGAGAAAGGAACGATAGTTAGTATTTTATTGCAGTAGTCAAGTCAGGGAAATTACAAGGGAGTTGGTTATTTACTGGCGAATTTTGAAACTATTGCAAAGGTGGTTGCGGCAGTATGAAGAGAGTGATTGGATGTCGGGGATAAAGGACAGGTTGGAGTCAAGTGTAACACAGATGCAGCGGACTTGGGGTGATGGGGAGACAGTGATAGAAAAAGTAAAAAAATCAGAGTAGAGCTAGAGGAGTAGATTAGAAGGAGCTCAGTTTTGGACACGTTAATCTTTAGGTGGTGAGAGGCCATCCAGGAAGAAGTGCCATATAAGCAGTCGCTGGAGTGAGAAAGGACAGAGGGAGAGAGAGCAGGGATGGAGAGGTAGATCAGAGTATCATCAGCATAGACGTGATATTTGAATCCATAGCTGTTTATAAATTTACCCTGTGAAGAAGTATAAATGTAAAAGAGTAGAAGACCCAGAACAGATCCTTGAGGTTCTCCAACAGACAGAGGTAATGAAGAGTAGGATTAACCAGCAAATGACACAGAATAGGACCTGTTAGAGAGATAATCTAACAGGATCCAAGAGAGGTCAGTGTCACAAAGACCAAGAGAGCTGAGAATCTGTAGGAGGAGGTGCCTCCCATAAAAAGTCATGTGAGTTTGCTGGAAAGGGAAACTTCACTGGGATGAGTGAAGCTAGCAGGGGCGCACTTTATAAACAAAATACTGCAGCCAATAACAGTCAGATGAGCCTGTTTTCAGTGCATAGTAACTTACAAATTGTTATTGTTTATCAATTAGGGCATTTGAGTATTCTGACACATTCTCACCAATTTTCCGTTTGCAATATAAAAACATAATCTGCAGGGGGGAAATGCTTAGAGAGATTTCAGCTAAACCCATGAACAGCCCACAATGCTTTTATTTTCTTATGTACAAGTACAAATTTCCCATCTGCTGTGTAGTTTTATTAAGAGTTCTACAGTGTGCAGTAAAAATTGTATTTTCCTGTTATAAATCAGGCAATGAGTGTGAGAGTGACCAAAAGTGTGACAGAGATGGTAAGAGAGTATGTGTGAGTTGGTGTGTGACAGAGCGTAAGTACAAGGCTGTGTGTATGTGAAAATGAGTGTTTAATACTGTAAGATTGTGTGTATGCGACAGTGATTAATGGTTTGAAGAGGGTGTATGGATGTGTGAGTGAGAGATTGAGAGTGTTTATGTGAGTGATATAGTGAAATATAAAAGATTGTGTGTGAGAGTAAATGAAAAAGTGAGATGGTGTGTGAAAGATTGTGCAAGTGAGTGTGTGTGAGACTGTGCGAGTGTGTGAGCATGTAATGTATGAGTGTATGAGATTGTACGAGTGAGTGTGTGAGCGTGTATTGTATGCGAGTGTGTGAGCGTGTATTGTATGAGTGTGTATGAGATTGTATGAGTGTGTGTGTGTGAGCGTGTATTGTATGACTGTGCATGTGAGATTGTGAGAGTGGAGTGTGTGTGAGCGTGTATTGTATGACTGTGGATATGTGAGATTGTGCAAGTGTGTGTGAGCGTGTATTGTATGACTGGGCATGTGAGATTGTGCAAGTCTGTGTGAGCATGTATTTTATGACTGTGCGTGTGAGATTGTGCTAGTGAGTGTGTGTGTGCTTGTATTGTATGAGCGTGCATATGAGAGTGAGTGTGTGTGAGTGTGTATTGTATGACTGTGCATGTGAGAGTGAGTGTGAGCTTGTATTGTGTGACTGTGCATGTGAGATTGTGCGAGTGTGTGAGCGTGTATTGTATGACTGTGCGAGTGTGTGTGAGCGTGTATTGTATGACTGTGGGTGAGATTGTACGAGTGTGTGTGAGCGTGTATTGTATGACTGGATATGTGAGATTGTGCGAGTGTGTGTGAGCGTGTATTGTATGATTGTGGATATGTGAGATTGTGCGAGTGTGTGTGAGTGTGCATTGTATGACTGTGCATGTGAGGTTGTGCGAGTGTTTGTGAGCTTGTATTGTATGACTGTGCATGTGTGTAAGCGTTTATTGTATGAGTGTGTGTGATTGGGTTAGTGAGTGTGTGTTAGCGTGTATTGTATGACTGTGCGTGTGAGATTGTACGAGTGAGTGTATGCAAGCGTGTATTGTATGAGTGTGCATGATTGTGTTAGTGAGTGTGTGTGAACGTGTATTGTATGAGTGTGTGATTGTGGGAGTGTGTGTGTGAGATTATTCGAGTGTGAATGTATGAGTATGTATTGTATGAATGTGTGTGTGTGTCAGATTGTGCTTTCTGCAATCAATTCAGCAACCGACTATCAGAATAAAATGAATTCTATATTCTACAAAATGAGGGTACATTTCTTTAATGGCAAATTAAAGGGACAGTCTACTCTAGAATTTTTATTGTTTAAAAAACAGATAATTGCATGCCCTATCTGAATCAAGAAATTTTGACTAGACTGTCCCTTTAATGTAACACTAGGAGAACATGAGCAGAAATGGAAGAGGAGCCAGCTCGTCACCTCTGTTATCCATACAATTATCCTGGCAGCTCCAAATGAGCTTTAATTTGTTTTGTATAAAAGGCTGCAGGGGATGAAGTAGAATTTCAGCATTTTTTATGGGGCAGTAAAATGATGACTAGTTCTGTTTGGCAGCTCGTTGGTAATGAACAAGCGACCTCAATGGCTTTACGCAGGATCAGAAAACTTGCACTGCATACAGGGTAAGAAAAGTGGTTAAAGGGACATTATACTCACCATTTAATTACTCATAAACACCTAGATTTAGAGTTTTGCGGCCAAAGGGGTGCGTTAGCTACACATGCTTTTTTCTGGCCGCACCATTTAAATACCGCTGGTATTTAGAGTTCACAGAATGGCTGGGTTTTCAGTGCGTTAGGCTCCAAAAAGGGAGCGTAGAGAATAATTTAACGCCACTGCAACTCTCGATACCAGCGGTGCTTACGGACGCGGCCAGCTTCAAAAACGTGCTCATGCACAATTCCCCCATAGAAAACAATGGGGCTGTTTGAGCTGAAAAAAAACCTAACACCTGCAAAAAAGCCGCGTTCTGCTCCTAACGCAGCCCCATTGTTTTCTATGGGGAAACACTTCCTACGTCTGCACCTAACATGTACCCCGAGTCTACACACCCCTAGCCTTACACTTATTAACCTCTAATGTGCAGCCCCCGCTATCGCTGACCCCTGCATATTTTTTTTAACCCCTAATCTGCTGCTCCGTAAACCGCCGCTACTTACATTATCCCTATGTACCCCTAATCTGCTGCCCCTAACACCGCCGACCCCTATATTATATTTATTAACCCCTAACCTGCCCCCCACAACGTCGCCGCCAGCTACCTACAATAATTAACCCCTAATCTGCCGACCGCAAAGCGCCGCCACCTACGTTATCCTTATGTACCCCTAATCTGCTGCCTCTAATCAGATTGAGCTCGCATTCTATTGGCTGATCGGAACAGCCAATAGAATGCGAGCTCAATCTGATTGGCTGATTGGATCAGCCAATCGGATTGAACTTGATTCTGATTGGCCGATTCCATCAGCCAATCAGAATATTCCTACCTTAATTCCGATTGGCTGATAGAATCCTATCAACCAATCGGAATTCGAGAGACGCCATCTTGGATGACGTCATTTAAAGGAACCGTCATTCGGCGAGTAGGCGTCGGTTGAAGAGGTTGGATCCGCGTCGGTTGGAAAGAAGATGGCTCCGCTCCAGAAGAAAGAAGATTGAAGATGCGGCTTGATAGAAGACTTCATCCCGATGATGGACTTCCGACTTCAGCCCGATGATGGAGTTCTTCAGCCGCCGCTTGGACCCAGACTTCAGCCTGAGGATGGACGTCACTCTTCAGCCCCCCGCTTGGGCTTGGATCAACACTTCCGAGGCTTGGATCAAGACTTCCGAGGACGGATCGGTGAACCTGGTATGGTGAAGATATGGTAGGAAGATCTTCAGGGGCTTAGTGTTAGGTTTATTTAAGGGGGGTTTGGGTTAGATTAGGGGTATGTGGGTGGTGGGTTGTAATGTTGGGGGGGGGTATTGTATGTGTTTTTTTTACAGGCAAAAGAGCTGAATTCTTTGGGGCATGCCCCGCAAAGGGCCCTGTTCAGGCTGGTAAGGTAAAAGAGCTTTGAACTTTTTTAATTTAGAATAGGGTAGGGCATTTTTTTATTTTGGGGGGCTTTGTTATTTTATTAGGGGGCTTAGAGTAGGTGTAATTAGTTTAAAATTGTAATATTTTTCTAATGTTTGTAAATATTTTTTAATTTTTATTTTTTGTAACTTAGTTTATTTCATTGTATTTATTTGTAGATATTGTATTTAATTAATTTATTGATAGTGTAGTGTTAGGATTAATTGTAGATAATTGTAGGTATTTTATTTAATTAATTTATTGATCGTGTAGTGTTAGGTTTAATTGTAACTTAGGTTAGGATTTATTTTACAGGTAATTTTGTAATTATTTTAACTATTTTAGCTATTAAATAGTTCTTAACTATTTGTATTTATTTTAACCAGGTACAATAGCTATTAAAGTTACCAGTAAAATAAATATAAATCCTAAAATAGCTATAATATAATTATGATTTATATTGTAGCTATATTAGGGTTTATTTTACAGGTAAGTATTTAGCTTTAAATAGGAATAATTTATTTAATAAGAGTTCATTTATTTCGTTAGATTTAAATTATATTTAACTTAGGGGGGTGTTAGTGTTAGGGTTAGACTTAGCTTTAGGGGTTAATCCATTTATTACAGTAGCGGCGAGATTCGGTCGGCAGATTAAGGGTTAATAATTGAAGTTAGGTGTCGGCGATGTTAGGGAGGGCAGATTATGGGTTAATACTATTTATTATAGGGTTATTGAGGCGGGACTGAGGCAGATTAGGGGTTAATAACTTTATTATAGTAGCGGTGCGGTCCGCTCGGCAGATTAGGGGTTAATAAGTGTAGGCAGATGGAGGCGACGTTGAGGGGGGCAGATTAGGGGTTAATAAATATAATATAGGGGTCGGTGGTGTTAGGGGCAGCAGATTAGGGGTACATAAGGATAACGTAGGTGGCGGCGCTTTGCGGTTGGCAGATTAGGGGTTAATTATTGTAGGTAGCTGGCGGCGACGTTGTGGGGGGCAGATTAGGGGTTAATATAATATAGGGGTCGGCGGTGTTAGGGGCAGCAGATTAGGGGTACATAAGGATAACGTAGGTGGCGGCGCTTTGCGGTCGGCAGATTAGGGGTTAATTATTGTAGGTAGCTGGCGGCGACGTTGTGGGGGGCAGGTTAGGGGTTAATAAATATAATATAGGGGTCGGCGGTGTTAGGGGCAGCAGATTAGGGGTACATAAGTATAACGTAGGTGGCGGTCGGCAGATTAGGGGTTAAAAAAATGTAATCGAGTGGCGGCGATGTGGGGGGACCTCGGTTTAGGGGTACATAGGTAGTTTATGGGTGTTAGTGTACTTTAGAGCACAGTAGTTAAGAGCTTTATAAACCGGCGTTAGCCCAGAAAGCTCTTAACTACTGACTTTTTTTCTGCGGCTGGAATTCTAACGCTCACTTCAGCCACGACTCTAAATACCGGCGTTAGAAAGATCCCATTGAAAAGATAGGATACGCAAATGACGTAAGGGGATCTGCGGTATGGAAAAGTTGCGGCTGGAAAGTGAGCGTTAGACCCTTTAATGACTGACTCTAAATACCGGCGGTAGCCCAAAACCAGCGTTAGGAGCCTCTAACGCTGGTTTTGACGGCTACCGCCCAACTCTAAATCTAGGCCAAAATGTTTAAATATGCACAACTCTACACTGCAATTTCATGACTTATTTTTCCTACTTTACACTTAATTTAAATGTGTAGTTGTTTCACTTCCCTCTGAGTCATTGGTGATCATTTTGTGGGAACTCAGGGAAGTCTAACCTTGCTACATGCTGCACAGGGGCCGGTTGCTCAGTGTATCTGCCCCTAACTCACCACAGCACAGGAGATAAGGCAAAAAACACATAAATGGACATGAAACCCAAACATTTTCTTTCATAATTCAGATAGAACATACAATTTTAAATAACTTTCAAAATTACTTCTATTATCAATTTTGCTTTATTCTCTTGGTATCCTTTACTGAAGGAGCAGAAATGCATTACTGGGAGCTAGCTGAACACATCGGTAAGCCAATGGTAAAAAGGTATGTATGTGCAGCCACCAATCAGTAGCTGGCTCCCAGATCCTGAGCCTACCTAGGTATGTTTTTCAACAAAGGATACCCATAGAACAAAGTAAATGAGATGATAATAATATTAGTAAAATTGGAAAGTTGTTTAACATTGTATGTTCTCTCTGAATTGTGTCAGAAAATGTTGGAGTTTCATGTCCCGTGAAAGGGACAGTAAAGTCAAGATTGTACTTTGATGGTTCAGATATAGAGCATGCAATTTTAAACAACTTTTCCATTTACTTTTTGGTATCCTTTGTTGAGGAATAAACCTAGATAAAATTGATAGGGGAGTTTAAGAGTGTGCACGTGTCTAACATTCTAGCAGTATTTGCAATATTGGATAACATTACTATAACCATTGTTCCAAATGGATAAGACGTGCACGCTCCTGAGCTCCCCTAGGATCACTCTTTACACAAAGGATACCAAGAGAACTAAGCAAAATTGATAACAGAAATAAATGGGAAAGTTGCTAAAAATGTCATGATATAAGCTGTGATTAATAATTGATGCATATTTACAAAAAATACTTTAATGTCCTTTTAACAAAATACACTTTCATCTCATTGGACAGGTTATGAAATATTTTAAAGGGACAGTCTACACTGCCGACACAATCACGTATTTGTAAAGAATCTCCCCTCGGCAATCCCCCTGCATCATGTTGTAGTTTGTGCTCCAGATAGGACTAAAAATAATTCTGCATATTTCTGTGGCATCTAGCAATTACACATGGCGGCCAAACTCCTACTCCACCATCTCCAGGAAGTATTTTTTTACGCTCATGCTTGAAAGTGTGGATGACTTAGTCTATGATCTATTGCACATGAGCAGTGCGCCTCTTGCACACAGCTAAAGCGGAAGAGCAGGGGAATACAGTCTCGCTCTAATATACAAGATGCACTTGTTATTGGGCAATGCTTCGCGTAAAAAAAGGACCACGCATGATATAGGAGGAGTATGGCCGCCATTTGGAATAGCTAAAAAGAAAAAAAGAAGGAGCAAAACAGAGACAAAACATACAAACAATAATACCCCTGCCCATGCAAAGGATATAACAAACTAATAAAAGAGAAATGATTTATTTGGAATATAAATAAGCAGCTTGAATATGTCATAAGCAAATCAGCGGCCTAGAACATGAATCATGTAATGGTTTTGTAAATAATACAGAAGTCTGTTTGATAAATCTAGAGCCTGGAGGCTAATGGTGTTTGTACATCATTTCCAGAGATGGTCAGGAAGAGTTAAAGGGGTGTGACACTGATTTTTTATAATATAGTGTATCTCACTGTTCATCAAATATGCATTTACTATGTATTTTTACATTATTATTATTTACATTATTAGAACTACATACTGCCCCTTCAAAAATGCTTGATCAACACAGAATAGCCTACTCAATATCAGATTAATTAGCATTTGCATATTCATTTCAGGCTCGCTCCCGATTGCATGCAGTGTTATGAGGTTCCTATCTACATGCCCAGTCCAGTCTGCTCACACCACCTAAACACAGAGGTAAAGTAGGGCTTCCTTCTCCTCCCTGGCAGTGTCATGTGATAAGCAAATGTCAGCTACATAGTAATGGCAGGGCAAACCCCCGAGGGTTATATGTCTACCTCCTCTGTGATTGGCTGTGTATAATATGCTTTATGAGCGAGAGTAAACATCCTTATTTTCCTTGACCAAATTGATATGCAGGGAGGTAAAAGAAAATTGATTTCTTTGAGGCCTCTATATGTTTGATATTGATCTGTGCAAAACTGGAAAGTTTTTTTGGGGGGGTTGCATGGCACTTTAAATACCAACCCGAAAAGGTGTGTTTTCCGCCTTCTGTCTAGCCCCTACTAAATGGTATATTATTGCTGATGAGTGCAACTAAGGTGAAGCAAGATGTGTGTGTAGTCGATACGTTAAAACTTTAGTGGAAGTTTTTGCCATACCTGTTTCATAAATAGGACTAGTCTTGTCTGCTGGAGAAGTTCTTCTTGCCTCACTGAACAGTAGAGCTTCCTCGTGAAACTCAATCTTTTTGATATACTGCATTTCCAAGATAGGGATGACTTCTGGCAACCTGGCAGACAGGATTCTGTATGTTATATCAGGTTTTCCAATAAATCTTTGTCGTACACTGATATCATAGCCTGTGATAACTTTAATGTCATCAATGTCCCCTCTCTCATATCGATGAACAAGATGTGAGTTTAAGTCCAAGATCTCCAAAGCGGACAATAAGACTGATAGCTTCCCAGGCTTGAAGTTGGAGTCTGATGTCTGAGAAAATATTATTGGAATCATCACAATAACACCTTCCTTGCCCTGGTTTTGAGAACTTGTGCTTGAAGAACATTCCTTGGGTTGATCACATGAAGAACTCCTCCAAGGCTTGCCGCTAAATGGCCACCAAGATGGAGATTCTAGTATAGACAACATCCTATAATATAAAAGCAACGGCAGATACAAAAGGAATTTAAACATTAGAAATCATGTATCATTGTACTGTATACAATTCCACAAACCATGTGTGTGATTTTGGACAACTTATACATTCTAATATGCAGAGAAAAATATGAGTTTCTGTTTCAGTTTTTTTTCCAAGGTAGGTTTTTTTTTTTAGATAATTTATGTGAATTGTCTTGTGTTAAGAGGAATCTCAGCTAAAAGCCATGCTGCAGCAAGTGCAATGTTAATGTATTTAAAATGTTTTCACACCCTGGTGGTGTGTTCATTTATAAGAAAACCACAATAGTTTTTTAATTACAAGGTGTTTCATGTCACTTTTTCTTTCTGCTAAAAATATTGGCCACTACTCTATACTCATCTTACTTGACCTCTCAGCTGCCTTCGACACAGTTGACCACCCCCTCCTCCTACAGACCCTTAGCTCTTTTGGCCTCTATTACACTCCACTTTCCTGGATTCACTCCTATCTTTCTCACAGGTCTTTTACTGTGTTATTTGCCAGCGACTTCTCCTCTCCAATGCCTCTGTCTGTTGGAGAACCTCAAGGATCTGTTCTGGGACTTCTACTCTTCTCCATTTATACTTCTTCACTGAGTAAACTTATCAACAGTTATGACTTTAAATATCACGTCTATGCTGATGACACCCAGATCTACCTCTCCAACCCTGCTCTCTCTCCCTCTGTCCTTTCTCATGTCAGCGACTACTTATCTGGTATTTCTTCCTGGATGGCCTCTCACCACCTAAAGATTAACATGTCCAAGACTGAGCTCCTTCTTATACCCCCCTAGAGCTCTACGCCGACTTCTGACTTCTCCATCTCCGTCGACGGCATCACCATTTCCCCATCGCCCCAAGTCCGATTTGCCCTAATCTTTCTTCCTTTAAATGCTCCCTGTAGACTTTTTTGTTTAGAGAAGCCTACAACCCAACTCAATAATAAATTAATTTCACTTACCTAACAACATTTCCCTCATCTAACTCTGCATTAACATCCTTCTCAATCTTGCAGTCCTCACCTCCTGTTTCTCAACCTCCTACCCTTCTAGATTGTAAGTTCCCACGGGAATAGGGCCCTCAATCCCTCCTGTATGTGTTTGTAAATTTTGTCCTGTCTCTCACAAGTTTTATATCATAGTTTTATTTAAATGAATTGTACACATGGACAGCGCTGCGGAATATGATGGCGCTTCATAAATAAAGTATAATTATAATAATAAACTCCCATGACCCTTTACAGCAGCAGGGCTCAACAACCTTATGAGCCAGGGAGTCAATAGCTCCTTAAAATTAAAGTGATGATAAATACAAGCGTTTAACAAATGGTAGGATTTACCATCACTAAAAATCAAGGGGAAATTAAGTGATGAGATCTAAAAAACAGGGTGCTAAACTCACCCTTTCTGTGCTGTTCCCCAGGGCTAAACTCAGCGGCTCCGGCCACTCATTGCACATCAGTCTCCTTCAATGAGGTGACGTTTGCTCCTCTGAACCAAAAGCCGTGTGTTTCAACTGACAGCTTTCTGTAAGCACGCACAGCTATTGGTTTAAAGGAGCAAGCGGCACTTCATTGGTAGAAGACTGATGTGTCGTGGTCGGCCAGAGCCGCTGATTTGAGCGCTGTGGACTGGCACAGAAAGGGTGAGTTTAGCACCCTATTTTTTAGATCTCATCACCTAAACTCCCCTTGATTTTTAGTGTTGGTAAATCCTAGCGTTTGTTAAACGCTTGGATTTACCATCACTTTAAGCATTGGTTTAGAGTGCCCATGAGTGACCTAAATTTTGAAAAAAAATTGTTGAGCCCTGCTGTAAAGGAGATTTCTATTGTCACTGCCAGTTGTTAGGTTTACAACTAGAATACAGTGTAGCCCAGTCTACGTTAAATTATGAGAATGAGCTGGACCATTTGATAGCGCTGCAGAATCTGTTGGCAATAAATAAGAACAATCAACACAGAAAACACAGTGACATATAAAACTTCAAAGTCAATTTGCCTAAACTCTGACAGGTCATGTTGCTACCCAAAACATAACTAACCCACAACCGCTCATCATAATTTAGAAGCCAAGTAGCAATGGAAAGCAAAGAAGCCAGAAAGAGTATCAACACTTCCCAAGTGCTGAGGCAGTAAAAAACACTCTGGATTTCAAAACATTTTGCAAACACCTCTCTGCATTATTTCCATGCGTCTGCGGTAAGGACTAGGAAGCTTTGTGAGGTTTCAGTTTGAGGAGAGGATGCAATTTATCATGTATCTTTGGAAAACACAAGATGGTGCCAGAATACTACATAATTTATTCATAAAATCGTTAGCAAAAATGTATAACTATGATCATAAGCCACCTGTGACACTACAAACTCACTTAATGAGATGTTTTACACAAAGGTGTTTATGGAAGGTTTAGGATTTAGTATTTTGCAAACTTCACTTTTGTACACCTGCTGCATGTAAAGGATTATCATATGACTGTGGCTTTACGCTAACATTAAAGCAAAGTTTAGCACATTTTGGAGTCTTTAGTTTGCAAAAGACCCAACTGTTTTATTATTATGACATAACTTCCAGATGCTTAAAGGGACACTGTACCCAAAAAATTTCTTTTGTGATTCAGATAGAGCATTCAATTTTAAGCAACTTTCTAATGTACTACTATTATCAAATGTTCTTTATTCTCTTGGTATCTTTATTTGAAATGCAAGAATGCAAGTTTAGATGCCGGCCCATTTTTGGTGAACAACCTAGGTTGTCCTTGGTGATTGGTGGATAAATTCATCCACCAATCAAAAACTGCTGTCCAGAGTGCTGAACCAAGAAAAAAAGCGAAGATGCCTTCTTTTTCATATAAAGTTAGCAAGAGAACGAAGACAAATTGATAATAGGAGTAAATTAGAAAGTTGCATGCTCTATCTGAATCACAAAAGAACTTTTTTGGGTACAGTGTCCCTTTAAAGGAAAATTACACCCTTTGAGATGGTAATATAAAATGATGAAAGTATATTGCAGAGTTTTATTATGTATATAATTATTATTAATTTCCCCTTTTCAAGTAATTCCATTCTAAAATTGTGAGCATTTCAGTTCCTGTTAGAAGAGGAAGTGCAGAACACTGTTGTAATCCACACAGCCATTGGCTGCACACACTAGTGACCTATTTATAACTGTCCCTAATTGGCCACAGTAGAGAAGGTAACCTAAGTTACAACATGGCAGCTCCTATTGTTTTTTAGACACTAAAACGTTATAATTATTTTGCAATGTTTAAACAGCTAATTAAATTTAAAAATACATCTACATGTTATTCTCAGACTAATCTTTTATTTGAATCTTTCATTTTATCTAGCATTTATTTACTTTTTATGTCCCTTTAAAGACAGAGTCAAAATTAAAGATTTATGATTCAAATAGCACATGCAGTTTTAAGGGACTTTCCAATTAATTTCGATTAACAAACTGTGCAGTCTTTTTATATGAATACTTTATGAGACACCAGCTACTGCTGAGCATGTGTAAGAGTTCAGTGTTTATGTATATGAGTCTGTGATTGGCTGATGGCTGTCACATGATACAGGAGGCTGACAAATTGAAATACATTTTGAAATTCAGAGTAAGTGCTATTGCATTGCCTTTTATTATGCAATACTACTGGTCCTTTATCACCAACAGCACCGCAATGTGTTGCTACCTTCTATGGAAGCTAAGGGGTTAATGGATCTTCATGATAAGGTTAAGCCTCATTAAAACAGTATGGGAAAGGTTGATTGGTTGGCAAGTATAGATGAGATGTTGCAGACACTTAATGCCACACTTTGAAGGGGCATTATAGTGTTAGAGCAATTATTAACAAATTACCTATGTGTTTAAAGGGACATGTTACCCAAATGCTGAATCACTTGAAAGTGATGCAGCGCATCGGTAAAAAGTTGACTAGAACACCTACATGAACAGCTTTATGTAAAAAAGGAAATTATTTTACCTCAAAATATCCTCAGTAGCCACATCACAGTGTAAAGGGACTTTAAGCAGCCAATCAGGATGATAGTCCTGGGGCAGGCAAGGGAGTGTGCCCCTGGCATGTTGAGACACAGCTACTTTATTTCCATTTCTCAGTGTACGGAAGTTTACTATGAAACCTTGCAAGATTATGGTGATATTCCACAAAATCACAGTAAAGCAAAGTGTGACCTCAGCACTGATTATGGCAGTTTTTTACCACGCAGATGGTAGTAGCTGAATACCAGAGCACTTATTCTGGTGAGTTAAAGAATTTTTGAGGTATAATAGCTTCCATTATTTACATAGAAATGTTATTTTTTTAGTCAGCTTTGCTACATCCCTTTCAGTAATGGGCTTACATGTCCCTTTAACACATTGTAAGACTCGTTCATCAGGATTGCAGCAAAGCTGGCTCTGAAGGTATACCATGCTACATTGCCTCACTGGCCATATCCTGTTTAGTAGCAGCAAGATAATGCAGTGTCTAGCCAGACTACAACTAGTGAGAATTTGTTCCATAAAAATGCTAAAATTACCTTGAATTTATTATTGCACTAACACATCCATTTGACATATAAGAGGCTTAGTGGTACAAACATTAAAGGGACACTTTGAGATGGTAATTTAAAATTGTGTGTGTATATATATATATATATATATATATATATATATATATACACACACACACATATATATATACACACACACACACTGCAATATACATTCAATATTTATTTTGTTCCCTTTTTCTGTAATTCCATTCTGAATTTGTGAGGTTTTCAGTTCCTGTTAGAAATGCAGAACACTATAGTGACCTATTTATAACTGTCCTTAATTGGCCACTGCAGAGTAGGTAACCTAAGTTACAACATGGCAGCTCCCATTGTTTTATAGACACGAGGGAGCAAATTTATCAAAGTGCGAGCTGACACGATACGATGTAGCGTATCGGCCGCTAGCAGGGGGTGTCAATCAACTCGATCCGATCGGGTTGATTTCTGTCCGCCGCCTCAGAGCAGGCGGGCAAGTTATGGAGCAGCGGTTTTTAGACTGCTGCTTCATAACTTCTGTTTCTGGCGAGTTCTGTTTCGGAGCTTGATAATTCGGCCCCTAAAACTTTACACTTATTTTGTCAATATTTAAACAGCTAATAAAAATGTAAAAAATACAGTCTAATCTTTTGACTGTATCATGCTATCTAGCATTTATTTAGTGTTTAACGTCCCTTTAAAGGGACAGTACATCTAAAAAATATCTGCAACGCATTTGCAGAATTACAAGACAATTTATATCAGGTAACAATGCCTCGCACTTTATCATCTCACCTATCAGTGGTAGACATATCCCCTTCAATCTTGTTAATGCCTCTCATAATGTTCCCAAACTGTTCCCCTTGATGATGAAGTACTTTGGCTGTTTCCTCCATGCGCTTCTCTGACCCTGAGACAACCTTAATAAGCTCTTTCCCTTTAGATGTTTTGGATGGAACAGCCTCCGGTCCCTGCGGTGACAGTAACTGCTCTCTCCAGAAATGCTCCAACACTGTGAAAACCACATTACGGTTGGGCAGGAGAGAACTGAACCAGTGTTTGACGTTGTCTCCTTCCAGAACAGTGATGGAGCTGAAGATAAAGCTAGAAGACTCCTTTTTGATTTCATTGATGCTGGACAGGTGGAAGCTGACCAGGGAATCATTTGTGTTGTCAGCAGTAAACCGTAAGTGTTTCGGTGTCAGAGATAGTCTGCCAGAAATCCATCTCTTTTCATTGGTTAGGAAGTATGAACATGGCCACGATTTGACGGAACCGTCTTTGCTCATCAGCACACTTGTCTTCAGGAAGGTTCCTCCGGTAAACACCACTCTGAAAACAGAAGCAGGAAATGATTTAAAGACCTTGTGTGGTAGCTCAGTCATAGTTTTACATTAATATAAAGAGGGGTAATGTAAGTCCCACAACGTTTAAAGCAATATATATTTTATATAAACAGTATCTGAAGCTTTTTACATTAAAATAATATTTTGTAAACTTTTCTTTTAGGTTTTGACCTATAATCAAAAAATAATGAGATATTACATATGATTATATCCAGAAAAACATATGCGGCACTTTACTATTTTATTGTGAAATGGCACCATGCTCTTTAAAAGGGACATATCAATTTTTAAATCAACACCAGAATTGTTGTTGTTTAACCCTTTAATGACCACAGCACTTTTCCATTTTCTGTCCGTTTGGGACCAAGGCTATTTTTACATTTTTGCGGTGTTTGTGTTTAGCTGTAATTTTCCTCTTACTCATTTACTGTACCCACACATATTATATACTGTTTTTCTCGCCATTAAATGGACTTTCTAAAGATACGATTATTTTCATCAGATCTTATAATTTACTATAAAAAATTTTTTATAAAATATGAGGAAAAAAAATTGAAAAAAAAAACACACTTTTTCTAACTTTGACCCCCAAAATCTGTTACACATCTACAACCACCAAAAAACACCCATGCTAAATAGCTTATACATTTTGTCCTGAGTTTAGAAATACCCAATGTTTTCATCTTCTTTGCTTTTTTTGCAACTTATAGGGCAATAAGTACAAGTAGCACTTTGCTATTTCCAAACCACTTTTTTTCAAAATTAGCGCTAGTTACATTGAGACACTGATATCTTTCAGGAATCCCTGAATATCCATTGACATGTATATATTTTTTTTTTTAGAAGACATCCCAAAGTATTGATCTAGGCCCATTTTGGTATATTTCATGCCACCATTTCACCGCCAAATGAGATCAAATAAAAAAAAATTGTTCACTTTTTCACAAATCTTTTCACAAACTTTAGCTTTCTCACTGAAATTATTTGCAAACAACTTGTGCAATTATGGCACAAATGGTTGTAAATGCTTCTCTGTGTTCCCCTTTGTTCATAAATAGCAGACATATATGGCTTTGGCATTTTTTTTTTGTAATTAGAAGGCCGCTAAATGCAGCTGCGCACCACACGTGTATTATGCCCAGCAGTGGAGGGGTTAATTAGGGAGCAAGTAGGGAGCTTATAGGGTTAATTTTAGCTTTAGTTTAGTGTAGTAGACAACCCCAAGAATTGATCTAGGCCCATCTTGGTATATTTAATGCCACCATTTCACCGCCAAATGCGATCAAATAAAAAAAAAATTGTTCACTTTTTCACAATTTTAGGTTTCTCACTGAAATTATTTACAAACAGCCTGTGCAATTATGGCACAAATGGTTGTAAAAGCTTCTCTGGGATCCCCTTTGTTCATAAATAGCAGACATATATGGCTTTGGCATTGCTTTTTGGTAATTAGAAGGCCACAAAATGCCACTGCGCACAACACGTGTATTATGTCTAGCAGTGAAGGGGTTAATTAGGGAGCTTGTAGGGTTAAGTTTAACTTTAGTGTAGTAGACAACCCAAAGTATTGATCTAGGCCCATTTTGGTATATTTCATGCCACCATTTCCCCGCCAAATGCGATCAAATAAAATAAAAATTGTTCACTTTTTCACAAACTTTAGTTTTCTCACTGAAATTATTTACAAACAGCTTGTGCAATTATGGCACAAAGGGTTGTAAATGCTTCTCTGGGATCCCCTTTGTTCAGAAATAGCAGACATATATGGCTTTGGCGTTGCTTTTTGGTAATTAGAAGGCCACAAAATGCCGCTGCGCATCACACGTGTATTATGTCAGCAGTGAAGGGGTTAATTAGGTAGCTTGTAGGGAGCTTGCAGGGTTAATTTTAGCTTTAGTGTAGAGATCAGCTTCCCACCTGACACATCAGACCCCCTGATCCCTCCCAAACAGTGCTCTTCCCTCCCCCACCCCACAATTGTCCCCGCCATCTTAAGTACTGGCAGAAAGTCTGCCAGTACTAAAATAAAAGGTATTTTTAAAAAAAATGTATATTTTTTTTTAGCATATTTACATATGCTGATGTGTAGGATTCCCCTCTTAGCCCCCAACCTCCTTGATCCCCCCCAAACAGCTCTCTAACCCTCCCCCTCTACATTACTGGGAGCCATCTTGGGTACTGGCAGCTGTCTGCCAGTACCCAGTTACTGCAAAAAAATGCCTTTTTATTATTTTTTTCTTTTTTTTTTTTTCTGTAGTGTAGCTTCCCCCCAAAGAACAACCCCCCTCCACCTCCCAGATCGCTTCGATTTGTAAAATGTTTTACTTTTACCCAACTTTTATTTTCAATAGTTTTCTGTAGTGTAGCCGTTCCACCCCGCCCACGATCCCGCCCCCCTCGACGTCGTATGGCTCATCGATGGCCGCCCACCCGCCTCCCACGTAAGCTCCCACCCACCAACGATACCGGCCATTGATGTCCGGTGCAGAGAGGGCCACAGAGTGGCTCTCTCTGCATCGGATGGCCAAGGGGGGTTATTGCAGGATGCCTCAATATCGAGGCATCACTGCAATAACCGGAAAGCGGCTGGAAGCGATCAGGATCGCTTCCAGCTGCTTTCCAGACCAAGGACGTACGCCATACGTCCTCGGTCATTAACTGTATTGTTTTTGAGGACTTATGGCGTACGTCCTTGGTCGTTAAGGGGTTAAAAAGATAGATAATCACTTTATTACCCATTCCCCAGTTTTGCATAACCAACATGGTTATATTAATACACGTTTTACCTATGTGATTACCTTGTTTCTAAGCCTCTGCAGACTGCCCCCTTATTTCAGTTCTTTTGACAGACTTGCATTTTAGCCAATCAGTGCTTACTCCTAGGTAACTTCACGTAAATCAGCTCAATGTTATCTATATGACACACATGAGCTAATGCCATCTAGTGGTGAAAAACTGTCAAAATGCATTCAGATTAGAGGCGGCCTTCAAGGTCTAAGAAATTAGCATATGAACCTACCTAGGTTTAGCTTTCAAGTAAAAATACCAAGAGAACAAGGCAAAATTGGTGAAAAAAGTAAATTGGAAAGTTTTTTTTATAATTACATGCCCTATCTGAATCATGAAAGTTTATTTTGGACTTGACTGTCCCTTTAATAAATAATCTCAGTTTTTAGGCTTCTAGTAATTTGTGTTATCTAGCGTTCTTCCCAGGACCTATGTAATAAGCACACGACCCGGCTAAAATATTAGCCAGTTTTCAGATAAAATGATCTAATAATGTTTGATCAATGTTTGTTTCATAAATTATCATTAAATCATTGTATGTTAAATTAAGTAACATTTTTAAATAACAAAATAACACAAAAATGTTATAGTATTACACACCCCTTCCCAATGTCACCTATCTAGCAAACTATTCTGTGGAGAACACTGTATGCCTATTAAAAAAAAAAGATGATCAAGCCGCCAACTGTAATCTGGGACTTTACTACTTGGTGCCAAAAAAAAACAAAACAAAATGCTAACCTGTGACAACACTAAGGGTTAGAACCTGGTTTCTCAACAGCCGGGCCTTAGCCTGGTACTGGGCCGTGATAGCCCTGCTGGTGGGCCGTGACCCGACATGCCCCACTGTGTGCTCTGACAGGCCCACTACTCCACACATAAGGAATTTCGAGCAGGACCTGTCAGAGTGTCATTGCACATGTGTGCATTTAGCAGCACTTCAGTGGGAGGAGAGCTCGGGACAAGGATCAGACGGTACTGGACATTGCAGGTAAGTAAGGGGTACCAGCTCAGAGAAACCAATAAACCCACTGACACCAATAAAAGTATATATTTTCTCCCCCCCCCCCCACTGACACTGTGTATAATATATATATATAAAATTGTTTCCACTTCCGGGCCCTGGACATGTCTGGCTAAAATTTACAGAGCCTTGAGGTCACTTGGGATGAGAACCACTGGGCTACATTACAAGTGGTGAGCTAAAGTTATTGCGGGTCGCGATAAGCAATTACATGTTGAAATAAATTTCTGATAGTCGGGTTAGCACTACTGAAGACCTAGTGTAAAGTGCTGTGTTCTCCACAGAAAATGTTGCCAGCCGGGTGGCATTATGAAGTAGCCGGGTGGGGGCAGTGTAATACTTTGCAATATAATATTTTTTGTCATTAATACATTTTACTTAAAGGGATACTAAACCTTTCATGATTCAGATAGAGCATGCAATTTTAAGCAACTTTCTAATTTACTCCTATTATCATTTATTCTTTGCTTCTTGCTATTTTTATTTGAAAAGCAAGAATGTAAGCTAAGGAGCCGACTTATTTTTGGTTCAGCACCTGGGTAGGGCTTGCTGATTGGTGGCTAAATATAGCCACCAATCAGCAAGCGCTATCAAGGGTGCTGAACCAAAAATGTGTCGGCTCCTTAGCTTAGATTACTGCTTTTTCAAATAAAGGTAACAAGAAACGAAGAAAAATTGATAGTAGGAGTAAATTAGAAAGTTGCTGCTTTATCTGAATCATGAAAGGTTTAGTATCCCTTTAAGCTATCCAATGCACAAATTAATTGCATAATTTAACATAAAAATTGATTAAAAGGAACATAAAACACAATTTTTTTTTAATTTTATCATTCAGCCAAAAGGGAGGCTATGACCTAGTTTAAACCTCCATTTTTTACCCATAAGTCCACAACAAATTCATGAGGATCCACTATTCTGGCAAATACTTGTCAACTTCCCTTGTTGCCATCAGATTTATTTCTGCAAACACCCGTGTCTAGAAAATTATCCTTCAGAAACTACTATCCAGGATGATCTTTTGATAACTCATCAAATCTGCCTGGGAGTTCAAGTCATCTGAAAAATCATTTTCAGAAATTGCCCAGGGATGGTTTCCTGCCCATCTGAAGATACCTGCAGCTTCTTGCATTGAAAGCCTATTATAAAAAGACTGATTGTTCATAAATAACTCTGCCTTCACTATGATTATATACAAACATAACACTGATACAGAAGGTGCGCTAGAGCCTGAAACACTACCAAGAGGCCACCTCTTTTAGCATTGAGGTGATCCCAAACTGCAACCAAAAAGATAAGCATCTGTGGCAATGACAGTCTGGATTGACTGCAAAAAAAAACGTCTTCTGAAAGTACATGCACCTTGTTAACCACCGAGGAAGACTTAACGGACGAGAGTGATTCATTTTCAAAAAGGAATCCACTGTCTGGCACAGAAGGCTGAACTTAAAAGGATTCAGATAGAGCATGTGATTTTTAGCAACTTTTTAATTTACTCCTATTATAATTTTTTATTTGTTCTCTTTGTATCTTTATTTGAAAAGCAGTAATGTAAGCTTAGGACCCTGGGTAGCACTTGCTGATTGGTGGCTACATTTAGCTACCAATCAGCATGCGCTACCCAGGTGCTGAACCAAAAATGGGAAATTAGAAAGTTGCTTAAAATCGCTTGCTCTCTATGAATCATGAAAGAAAAAAAATGTGGGTTTAGTATCCATTTAAGCTGATTTTTTATGAAAATGCAAAAATAAACTGCTTTAGAAATTCTCAGCCCACCCCCCCCCAAAAAAAAAACCCCAGCAATTCCATGAAATCAACTATATTAAAGGGACACACTAAACCCAAAATTTTCCTTTCATGGTTCAGATGGAGCATTCAATTTTAAGCAACTTTCTAATTTACTCCTATTATCAATTTTTCTTCGTTCTCTTGCTATCTTTATTTAAAAAGCAGGAATGTGATGCATAGGAGCCGGCCCATTTTTGTTTGAGAGCCTGGGTTATGCTTGCTTATTGGTGAGTAAATGTAAGCCTCCAATAAGCAAGCGTTATCTATGGTGCTGAACCTAAAATGGGCTGGCTGCTAAGATTTAGCTTCCTGCTTTTAAAATAAAGATAGCAAGAGAACAAAGAAAAATTGATAATAGGAATAAATTAGAAAGTTGCTTAAAATTTCATGCTCTATCTGAATCATGAAAGAAAAAATTTGGGTTCAGTGTCCCTTTAAATTCCAGCAATCCACAGCTAGAATAAATGAACTAAGCAGGTCCCAACAACTGATGGCAGATTAAAAACAAATAGATCCACTGGTTCTTTAAAATGACAATCTTTTAGGAACCAAAGACTATTTAAACGTAAATAAATACATATTCGAGCTGTAATACTAATTCAGATACAAAATACACGTTTCTATATTATAGTTTGTAAAGGAACCAAGATTTATAATGGTTTGATTTGGTCAGACAGATACGTTCTACGATGTTACTATAAATACTGAAAAAATATCTAAACATTGGTGATACAGCACTGGATATGAATCTTGTATAAGCTGAAACACATATCAGCATTACTCAACTTAAAGGGACATGAAAGCCAAAATGTTTATTTCACGAATCAGACAGAGCATACAATTTAACACAGTTTTCTAATTTACTTCTATTATTAAATGTGCTTCATTCTATTAGTATCCTTTGTTGAAGGAGCAGCAATGCACTACTGTGAGCTAGTTGAACACAATGGCCGGGCCAATGACAAGAGACATACATTTGCAGTCACCAATCAGCAGCTAGCTTCCAGCAGTGCATTGCTGATCCTGAGCCTACATAGATATGCTTTTCAACAAAGGATATCAAGAAAACAAAGCAAATTAGATAATAGAAGTAAATTGGAAAGTTGTTAAAGTTGCATGCTTTAGCTGAAGCATAAAAATTTAATTTTGACTTTACTGTCACTTTAAACAGATAGACAAACAAGAAAGTTTTTTTCTTATTAAATGCAGGAAATGATTTGCATGTTTAGTAACCAGTGTGAACCGCTGAACAATTTCCCTAGCGGATTGGTTTGTAAAGGAAATGCCTCTGTGATATTAACAGATAAATGTAAAAATACAGTCTGATACCATTTTATTTATGTATTTTTTTAATTGAGGAACATTTAGCTGCCTTATGAAGCACATTATCTTACAGAATAATTAATTGCTGGATGTCACCAGAGACCATCAACCGCTAGCGCCACTGTCAGAGCTGCTCTAGTGCTTTTAGCAGGGTGGAGAGAGGAGAATGTGGGGGGGGATTGGAACAATAAAATGTGTTTCCGTCCGCCCTTCAACCACTAGCGTAGTGCTGCCTTGTGCTAATGAGAAGTTTATGTACGGTCTATAGAGTCAGTCTACACGAGACGTGTATGTAAAGTCTACGGCGTCAGTCTAGGCAATGACAAGTGTATGTACGGTCTACGGCATCAGTCTAGGCAATGACAAGTGTATGTGCGGTCTACGGGGTCAGTCTAGGCAATGACAAGTGTATGTACGGTCTACGGCGTCAGTCTAGGCAATGACAAGTGTATGTACGGTCTACGGCGTCAGTCTAGGCAATGACAAGTGTATGTACGGTCTACGGCGTCAGTCTAGGCAATGACAAGTGTATGTACGGTCTACGGCGTCAGTCTAGGCAATGACAAGTGTATGTACGGTCTACAGCGTCAGTCTAGGCAATGACAAGTGTATGTACGGTCTACGGCGTCAGTCTAGGCAATGACAAGTGTATGTACGGTCTACAGCGTCAGTCTAGGCAATGACAAGTGTATGTACGGTCTACGGCGTCAGTCTAGGCAATGACAAGTGTATGTACGGTCTACGGCGTCAGTCTAGGCAATGACAAGTGTATGTACAATCTACGGCGTCAGTCTAGGCAATGACAAGTGTATGTACAATCTACGGCGTCAGTCTAGGCAATGACAAGTGTATGTACGGTCTATAGAGTCAGTCTAGGCAATGACAAGTGTATGTACAATCTACAGAGTCAGTCTAGGCAATGACAAGTGTATGTACAATCTACAGAGTCAGTCTAGGCAATGACAAGTGTATGTACAATCTACAGAGTCAGTCTAGGCAATGACAAGTGTATGTACAGTCTATAGAGTCAGTCTGTAAAATGAGTGGTGTATGTACGGTCTATAGAGTCATTCAATACAATGAGAAATTACAGTGTACAGCAGTGTTTCCCAAACACAGTCCTCGGGATCCTTAACAGGCCACATATTTTAACTAGAGCACAGGTGAAATAATCAGTTCAGCCATCAGCTAATCAGTTCACCTCTGCTCTTGTTAAAGTGAAAGTAAATCCTAGCGTTGTACAAACGCTAGGATTGACTTTTGAAACAAATAAAGGGGACTTTCATTCATGAAGTATAAGATACTTCATGTAGAAAGCTCCTTTATTTGTTTCAACCGATCGCCGTTTTTACCTGGTACAGCAGCCCACGGCTAAAAAATGTTTTGGCTAAGAGGTGACGCTTTCACCTCTTAGCTAATAGCCGTGCTGTAAATCCGGCTCCCATGTGCGCCAAGCCGGATTTACCGCACGGCTATTGGCTAAGAGGTGAAAACATCACCTCTTAGCCAAAAATGTTTTTAGCCGTGGGCTGCTGTACCAGGTAAAAATGGCGATCGGTTAAAAGGCAATGAGAAGTGTATGTACGGTTTACAAAGTCAGTCTAGTCAATGAGAAGTGTATGTACAGTCTACAGAGTCAGTCTAGGGAATGACAAGTGTATGTATAATCTACAGAGTCAGTCTAGGGAATGACAAGTGTATGTACAATCTACAGAGTCAGTCTAGGGAATGACAAGTGTATGTACAATCTACCGAGTCAGTCTAGGCAATGACAAGTGTATGTACAATCTACAGAGTCAGTCTAGGCAATGACAAGTGTATGTACAATCTACAGAGTCAGTCTAGGCAATGACAAGTGTATGTACAATCTACAATCAGTCTAGGCAATGACAAGTGTATGTACAATCTACAGAGTCAGTCTAGGCAATGACAAGTGTATGTACAATCTACAGAGTCAGTCTAGGCAATGACAAGTGTATGTACAATCTACAATCAGTCTAGGCAATGACAAGTGTATGTACAATCTACAGAGTCAATCTAGGCAATGACAAGTGTATGTACAATCTACAGCGTCAGTCTAGGCAATAACAAGTGTATGTACAATCTACAGAGTCAGTCTAGGCAATGACAAGTGTATGTACAATCTACAGAGTCAGTCTAGGCAATGACAAGTGTATGTACAATCTACAGAGTCAGTCTAGGCAATGACAAGTGTATGTACAATCTACAGAGTCAGTCTAGGCAATGACAAGTGTATGTACAATCTACAGAGTCAGTCTAGGCAATGACAAGTGTATGCACAATCTACAGAGTCAGTCTAGGCAATGACAAGTGTATGTACAATCTACAGAGTCAGTCTAGGCAATGACAAGTGTATGTACGGTCTATAGAGTCAGTCTGTAAAATGAGTGGTGTATGTACGGTCTATAGAGTCATTCAATACAATGAGAAGTGACAGTCTACAGCAGTGTTTCCCAAACCCAGTCCTCAGGACCCTTAACAGGCCACATATTAATTATATCTTAACTAGAGCACAGGTGAAATAATCAGTTTACCCATCAGCTGATAAGTTCACCTCTGCTCTAGTTAAGATATAATAAATATGTGGTGAGTTGGGAAACGCTGGTCTACAGAGTCAGTCTATACAATGAGGTGTATGTAAAGTCTACAAAGTCAGTCTAGTCTAGTCAATGAGAAGTATATGTACAGTTTATAGAGTCAGCTCATACAATGAGACGTGTCAGTTTCGGCAATGCAGGCAATGAGAAGTGTACACTCTACAGAGTCAGTCTATACAATGAAAGGTGTATGTACAGTCAACAAAGTCAGTCTAGTCAATAAGAAGTTTATGTACAGTCTATAGAGTCAGCCTATACAATGAGAGGTGTATGTACAGTCTACAGAGTCAGTTTGGGCAATGAGAAGTGTATGTACAGTCTACAGAGTCAGTCTAGGCAATGACAAGTGTATGTACAATCTACAGAGTCAGTCTAGGCAATGACAAGTGTATGTTCGGTCTATAGTCAGTCTGTAAAATGAGAGGTGTATGTACGGTCTATAGAGTTAGTCTAGGCAATGATACATATATGTAAAATCTACAGAGTCAGTCTAGGCAATGATAAGTGTATGTACAGTTTACAAAGTCAGTCTAGTCAATGACAAGTGTATGTACAGTCTACAGAGTCAGTCTAGGCAATGACAAGTGTATGTACAATCTAAAGAGTCAGTCTACACAATGAGAAGTGTATGTACAGTCTATAGAGCCAGTCCATACAATGAGAAGTGTAGGTAAAGTCTATAGAGTCAGTCTATACAATGGGAAGTGTATGTATTGTCAATAGAGTCAGTCCATACAATGAGAAGTGTATGTATTGTCAATAGAGTCAATCCATACAATGAAAAGTGTATGTATTGCCAATAGAGTCAGTCCATACAATGAAAAGTGTATGTATTGTCAATAGTCAGTCCATACAATGAGAAGTGTATGTATTGTCAAAAGAGTCAGTCCATACAATGAGAAGTGTATGTACTGTCAACCGAGTCAGTCCATACAATAAAAAGGGTATGTACTGTAAATAGAGTCAGTCCATATAATGAGAAGTGTATGCACTGTATATAGAGTTAGGCTATACAATGAGAAGTGTATGTACTATATATAGAGTGAGGGTATACAATAAGAGGTGTTTGTACAGCTTACAGTCAGGCTATACAACACAAAGTATATGTATGGCCTATAGAGTCATGCTATACAGTGAAAAGTGTCTGTATGGTCTTTATAGTTTATACAATGAGAAGTGTCTTGTATGGTCTTTAGAGTTTATACAATGAGAAGTGCAGACAAGTACCATGATCCAATGTGGCCCAAATCCGGAAAAGTGTTTCTTTAAGGAATGACTTTAGTTGCTGGGACGTTATAGAACCCTCAAAGCATGCATCAGTAACAAAAAAGCCCCCATTGATTTTAATAAAATAAAACACAAATACTACTAACAAGCTTACGATCACTGGAAAATAGATTTATTGTATGTGGTTGTGCAATAAAGCTAGTTTTTTTTTAATGAGACTTTAGTGAGAAGCTACTTTAATGATGTCTCTATCTTATTTAGGGTTTCAAGGTGTCCAATATACAACTGGGGGGGGGGGGGCACAGTAGCGGGTGAAACCATCTCCCTGAAATGAGTTTTTGCAGGTTGGGACGTCTGGAAGTGTATGTGTGGCCTTAAGAGCCTATACAATGAGAAGTGGCCTTTAGAGCCTATACAATGAGATGTGGCCTGTATGTCCTTTGGAGTCTATACAATTAGAAGAGTCTTGTATGGTCTTTAGAGCCTATACAATGAGACGTGGCCTGTATGTTCTTTGGAGTCTATACAATTAGAAAAGTCTTGTATGGTCTTTAAAGCCTATACAATGAGACGTTGCCTGTATTTTCTTTGGAGTCTATACAATTAGAAGTTTTTTGTATGGTCTTAAGAGTCTATGCATTGAGAAGTGTATGTGTGGTCTTTAGAGTCTAATACAATGAGAAGTGTATGTACCATTTATAAAGTAGGTCTATATAAACAATGACAGACGCACGTACCGCCTATAAACTGGAGCTAATGGGTTAGTAATGCATCATATACAATGTACCCAGCCAGTCTCCTGAGAGTCCATAAACTACAAATCACCACTCCAGGGGCCCCTCATTCCCAGACACAAGAATTCACAAACCTGCCGTCCTGGCTCACTCCCCCGGTTGGTGGCAACTGATGTGTTTTCGGTTCAGTGTAACAAACCCCGTTATAGCATTAGCTCAGCTGACTGTGTACCGTAAGGTTGTTATTGTTCCTGTTGTCACTCTAGTCTCCACCCAGTGACGTCATTTACGTGCGACGGAAGTGGGGCAGGTTGTTGGCTTGCACATTTGTCGCTTCTTGTCCTGAGTGTATACTGAGATAGTTGTAGTGTTGTGTCACTTACTGTGTGGTCCACAGACCTACCGTATATTATAGGGCTCAGTCTTCACCTTCTGCAGCCGCAGCTTTTTAGTCAATTGTCTATTATTATCAATACAATGTTGTCAGACACACACTTTCTATAATAGTATTGGCGATGTAATTTGTTCGCTAGTTACACTTTATACAGTAGCACAAACACAAGAGCCTTATTAGGGATATTATTTTACTATATATCACCTGTAATTGAATGGTCTTGTGCTGAATAAATCTACTTTTTAACGTTTGCTCCTGTACCAAAGTGCAGCTCTATGAGCATTAATAGTACATCTTAAATTATGCACAAGCATTTGCTCATTGTTGCATCAAAGTTTGAATCCACTTTTACATAATTTCTATGTAAATTAAATATATTTTTCTTTTTTTATCTATGATATAATATATTTCCCTTTACCTTAGAGTTAAAACAAAGAGCCTTTAGGAGCTGGGACATAAAAAAAAGATATCAAGGGAGTCAAAACATCTCATGGATGAAGATAACAAGTGCACCCCCAGAATCAAATGTCAGATCGACTTTATTGAGGATCCTGATACATTTAGTTACAGCAAATTCTTTCACGACTATTTGCTCACTAACTCCCCGTGCCTTTTCTCTGCCAAGTTCACTAAGGAATGGGGCAGCCGGAAAACCTGGGTAACTGCTGAAAATAAGCCTGACTGGGACTATCTTCTCCAAAACTTTGGTAAGTTGTAATAAAAAGGGATACTGACAAATAGTTAAAGTGATGTAAAACCCTAATTTTTGTGTGTGTGTGTGTGTGATTCTGACAGACCATACAAAATGTTTCCAATTTACTTCTATTATCAAATTTGCTTTGTAGATAGTGCTGCCATCTAGTGCTCTAAGAAAACATAATTTATGTAAGAACTTACCTGATAAATTCATTACTTTCATATTAGCAAGAGTCCATGAGCTAGTGACGTATGGGATATACATTCCTACCAGGAGGGGCAAAGTTTCCCAAACCTCAAAATGCCTATAAATACACCCCTCACCACACCCACAAATCAGTTTAACGAATAGCCAAGAAGTGGGGTGATAAGAAAAAAGTGCGAAAGCATAAAAAATAAGGAATTGGAATAATTGTGCTTTATACAAAAAAATCATAACCACCACAAAAAGGGTGGGCCTCATGGACTCTTGCTAATATGAAAGAAATGAATTTATCAGGTAAGTTCTTACATAAATTATGTTTTCTTTCATGTAATTAGCAAGAGTCCATGAGCTAGTGACGTATGGGATAATGAATACCCAAGATGTGGATCTTCCACGCAAGAGTCACTAGAGAGGGAGGGATAAAATAAAGACAGCCAATTCCGCTGAAAAATAATCCACACCCAAAACAAAGTTTAAATCTTAAAATGAAAAAAACTGAAATTATAAGCAGAAGAATCAAACTGAAACAGCTGCCTGAAGTACTTTTCTACCAAAAACTGCTTCAGAAGAAGAAAACACATCAAAATGGTAGAATTTAGTAAAAGTATGCAAAGAAGACCAAGTTGCTGCTTTGCAAATCTGATCAACCGAAGCTTCATTCTTAAATGCCCAGGAAGTAGAGACTGACCTAGTCGAATGAGCTGTAATCCTTTGAGGCGGAGTTCTACCCGACTCAACATAAGCATGATGAATCAAAGATTTTAACCAAGATGCCAAGGAAATGGCAGAAGCCTTCTGACCTTTCCTAGAACCAGAAAAGATAACAAATAGACTAGAAGTCTTTCGGAAATCTTTAGTAGCTTCAACATAATATTTCAAAGCTCTAACTACATCCAAAGAATGCAACGATCTTTCCTTAGAATTCTTAGGATTAGAACACAATGAAGGAACCACAATTTTTCTACTAATGTTGTTAGAATTCACAACCTTAGGTAAAAATTTAAATGAAGTTCGCAACACCGCCTTATCCTGATGAAAAATCAGAAAAGGAGACTCACAAGAAAGAGCAGATAATTCAGAAACTCTTCTAGCAGAAGAGATGGCCAAAAGAAACAAAACTTTCCAAGAAAGTAATTTAATATCCAGCGAATGCATAGGTTCAAACGGAGGAGCTTGAAGAGCCCCCAGAACCAAATTCAAACTCCAAGGAGGAGAAATTGACTTAATAACAGGTTTTATACGAACCAAAGCCTGTACAAAACAATGAATATCAGGAAGACTAGCAATCTTTCTGTGAAAAAGAACAGAAAGAGCAGAGATTTATCCTTTCAAGGAACTTGCAGACAAACCTTTATCCAAACCATCCTGAAGAAACTGTAAAATTCTAGGAATTCTAAAAGAATGCCAAGAAAAATGATGAGAACACCAAGAAATGTAAATCTTCAAGACTCGATAATATATCTTCCTAGATACAGATTTACGAGCCTGTAACATAGTATTAATTACAGAGTCAGAGAAACCTCTATGACTGAGAATCAAGCGTTCAATCTCCATACCTTCAAATTTAAGGATTTGAGATCCTGATGGAAAAAAGGACCTTGCGATAGAAGGTCTGGTCTTAACGGAAGAGTCCACGGTTGGCAAGTAGCCATCTGGACAAGATCCGCATACCAAAACCTGTGAGGCCATGCTGGAGCCACCAGCAGAACAAACGAACACTCCTTTAGAATCTTGGAAATCACTCTTGGAAGAAGAACTAGAGGCGGAAAGATATAGGCAGGATGATACTTCCAAGGAAGTGACAATGCATCCACTGCTTCCGCCTGAGGATCCCTGGATCTGGACAGATACCTGGGAAGCTTCTTGTTTAGATGAGAAGCCATCAGTTCTATTTCTGGAAGTCCCCACATTTGAACAATCTGAAGAAATACCTCTGGGTGAAGAGACCATTCGCCCGGATGTAACGTTTGGCGACTGAGATAATCCGCTTCCCAATTGTCTATACCTGGGATATGAACCGCAGAAATTAGACAGGAGCTGGATTCCGCCCATACCAGTATTCGAGATACTTCTTTCATAGCCAGAGGACTGTGAGTCCCTCCTTGATGATTGACATATGCCACGGTTGTGACATTGTCCGTCTGAAAACAAATGAACGACTCTCTCTTTAGAAGAGGCCACGACTGAAGAGCTCTGAAAATTGCACGGAGTTCCAAAATGTTGATTGGTAATCTCGCCTCCTGAGATTCCTAAACCCCTTGTGCTGTCAGAGACCCCCAAACAGCTCCCCAACCTGTCAGACTTGCATCTGTTGAGATCACAGTCCAGGTCGGAAGAACAAAAGAAGCCCCCTGAACTAAACGATGGTGGTCTGTCCACCACTTCAGAGAGTGTCGTACAATCGGTTTTAAAGATATTAATTGAGATATCTTTGTATAATCCCTGCACCACTGGTACAGCATACAGAGCTGAAGAGGTCGCATGTGAAAACGAGCAAAGGGGATCATAAGACCTAGAATTTCCATGCATAAGGCTACTGAAGGGAATGATTGAGACTGAAGGTTTCGACAAGCTGAAACCAATTTCAGACGTCTCTTGTCCGTCAGAGACAGAGTCATGGACACTGAATCTATCTGGAAACCTAAAAAGGTTACCCTTGTCTGAGGAATCAACGATCTCTTTGGTAAATTGATCCTCCAACCATGTTCTCGAAGAAACGATACAAGTCGATTCGTATGAGATTCTGCTAAATGTGAAGACTGAGCAAGTACCAAGATATCGTCCAAATAAGGAAATACCCCAATACCCTGTTCTCTGATTACAGATAGAAGGGCACCGAGAACCTTTGTAAAAGTCCTTGGAGCTGTTGCTAGCCCAAACGGCAGAGCCACAAACTGGTAATGCTTGTCTAGGAAAGAGAATCTCAGAAACTGATAGTGATCTGGATGAATCGGAATATGCAGATATGCATCTTGTAAATCTATTGTGGACATATAATGCCCTTGCTGAACAAAAGGCAGAATAGTCCTTATAGTTACCATTTTGAATGTTGGTATCCTTACATAACGATTCAATATTTTTAAATCCAGAACTGGCCTGAAGGAATTCTCCTTCTTTGGTACAATGAAGAGATTTGAGTAAAACCCCAGCCCCTGTTCCAGAACTGGAACTGGCATAATTACTCCAGCCAACTCTAGATCTGAAACACATTTCAGAAATGCTTGAGCCTTCACTGGATTTATTGGGACACAGGAAAGAAAAAATCTTCTTGCAGGAGGCCTTATCTTGAAGCCTATTCTGTACCCTTGTGAAACAATGTTCTGGATCCAAAGATTGTGAATCGAATTGATCCAAATTTCTTTGAAAAATCGTAATCTGCCCCCTACCAGCTGGACTGGAATGAGGGCCGCACCTTCATGTGGACTTGGGAGCTGGCTTTGGCTTTCTAAAAGGCTTGGATTTATTCCAAACTGGAGATGGTTTCCAAACTGATACCGCTCCTGTAGGGGAAGGATCAGGCTTTTGTTCCTTATTGTGACAAAAGGAACGAAAACGATTAGCAGACCTAAATTTACCTTTAGATTTTTTATCCTGTGGTAAAAAAGTTCCTTTCCCCTCAGTAACAGTTGAAATAATAGAATCCAACTGTGAACCAAACAATTTATTACCCTGGAAAGAAAGGGAAAGCAAAGTTGACTTAGAAGACATATCAGCATTCCAAGTTTTAAGCCATAAAGCTCTTCTAGCTAAAATAGCTAAAGACATATACCTGACATCAACCCTAATGATATCAAAGATGGCATCACAAATAAAGTTATTAGCATGTTGAAGAAGATTAACAATGCTATGAGTATTATGATCTGTTACTTGTTGTGCTAAAGCTTCCAACCAGAAAGTTGAGGCTGCAGCAACATCCGCCAAAGATATAGCAGGTCTAAGAAGATTACCTGAACATAAGTAAGCTTTTCTTAGAAAGGATTCAATTTTCCTATCTAAAGGATCCTTAAAGGAAGTACTATCTGCCGTAGGAATAGTAGTACGTTTAGCAAGAGTAGAGATAGCCCCATCAACCTTAGGGATTTTGTCCCAAAACTCTAATCTGTCAGATGGCACAGGATATAATTGCTTAAACCGTTTAGAAGGAGTAAATGAATTACCCAAATTATTCCATTCCCTGGAAATTACTTCAGAAATAGCATCAGGGACGGGGAAAACCTCTGGAATAACTACAGGAGGTTTAAAAACTGTATTCAAACGTTTAGGTTTACTATCAAGAGGACCAGATTCCTCTATTTCTAATGCAATTAAGACTTCTTTAAGCAAAGAACGAATAAATTCCATTTTAAATAAATATGAAGATTTATCAGTATCAACCTCTGAAACAGAATCCTCTTAACCAGAGGAATCATTATCAGAATCAGAATGATGATGTTCATTTAAAAATTCATCTGAAAAATTAGAAGTTTTAAAAGACCTTTTACGTTTACTAGAAGGAGGAATAACAGACATAGCCTTCTTAATAGATTTAGAAACAAAATCTCTTATGTTAACAGGAACACCCTGAATATTAGATGTTGATGGAACAGCAACAGGTAATGGAGCATTACTAAAGGAAATATTATCTGCATTGACAAGTTTGTCATGACAATCAGTACAAACAACAGCCGGAGGAACAGATACCACAAGTTTACAACAAATACACTTAACTTTGGTAGATCTTCTGATTCAGGGTCAATCTGAGACATCTTGCAATATGTAATAGAAAAAACAACATATAAAGCAAAATTGATCAAATTCCTTAAAAGACAGTTTCAGGAATGGGAAAAAATGCCAATGAACAAGCTTCTAGCAACCAGAAGCAAATAAACAATGAGACTTAAATAATGTGGAGACAATAATGACGCCCATATTTTTTAGCGCCAAAAAAGACACCCACATTATTTGGCGCCTAAATGCTTTAAGCGCCAAAAATGACGCCACATCCGGTAACGCCGACATTTTTGGTGCAAAAACGTCAAAAAAATGACGCAACTTCCGGCGACAAGTATGAAGCCGGAAATGACAAAAAAATGTTTGCGCCAAAAAGGTCTGCGCCAAGAATGACGCAATAAAATGAAGCATTTTCAGCCCCCGCAAGCCTAACAGCCCACAGGAGAAAAAGTCAAATTTTAAGGTAAGAAAAAATTGATTATTCAAATGCATTATCTCAAATAATGAAACTGACTGTCTGAAATAAGGAATGTTGAACATCCTGAATCAAGGCAAATAAATGTTTAAGCACATATATTTAGAACTTTATATAAAAGTGCCCAACCATAGCTTAGAGTGTCACAAAAATAAGACTTACTTACCCCAGGACACTCATCTACATGTAGTAGAAAGCCAAACCAGTACTGATACGAAAATCAGCAGAGGTAATGGTATATAAATAAGAGTATATCGTCGATCTGAAAAGGGAGGTAAGAGATGAATCTCTACGACCGATAACAGAGAACCTATGAAATAGACCCCGTAGAAGGAGATCATTGAATTCAAATAGGCAATACTCTCTTCACATCCCTCTGACATTCACTGCACGCTGAGAGGAAAACCGGGCTCCAGCCTGCTGCGGAGCGCATATCAACGTAGAATCTAGCACAAACTTACTTCACCACCTCCATGGGAGGCAAAGTTTGTAAAACTGATTTGTGGGTGTGGTGAGGGGTGTATTTATAGGCATTTTGAGGTTTGGGAAACTTTGCCCCTCCTGGTAGGAATGTATATCCCATACATCACTAGCTCATGGACTCTTGCTAATTACATGAAAGAAATGGATAATATTCTTTCAAAACTGCTGCCATATAGTGATCCAGACATGTGCACCAAGAGAATAAAGACAATTTGATAATTAAAGTAAATTAGAAAGTTGTTTAAAAGCTCAAGCTTTATGTGAATCATGAAAGAAAAAAATTGGGATTGTATTTACCTTTAAAGAACATAATATGCATACTAATTATGGTAAAACATGTAACAGGAGACTGGTGGAATGCAACTTTAAAATAAACATAGGCAAATTGTTACTATAAATCTCCCATATATTTTGAACCAGATTCAAAAAGATGCGGGTAGCTGAACACACACAGCAACTGAATAAAATACAGCCACTATAGAAGTTCTCTAGCTTGTTTTTGGAGAACTCTATGGTGCACAATGGGAAGAGGATCTGGCTTAGGAAAAGTGGCACAGAAAGGGTTAATGTTGCATTTAATTTGAAAACTGCTGCTTAGTTTAACTATCTTGTCATTGTCTCACCATATTTGTTCTGCTAGGTTCCAGTAGTGCATTGCGGTTCTGGAGCTGGCTTTAACCCTATAACTGCTGATCCATTTCCACCTTTATGTTGATTTTTTTTGGAGTTTTGGTTGCTATTCACATTAAAGTTCTAGTGTAGGTAGTTTTTAGTGAGAAACTCACACAAATTATATATTTTTTTTTCAACCTCTAGTCAAATAAATGCACACTATTACCACCATGATCACCTGGCTATTAAAAAAACCTGTATAAGGGCATGCTTTTAAATATGAGCTTCTGGCTTTTAAATTTAGGGGTCTTGGGGTCTCTATTGAAATAACAGAGAATTGCCTTTCAAATGATGGGCCTTGGGATTTATAGGGCTTAAAGGGACACTGTACCCAAAAATTTTCTTTTGTGATTCAGATTGAGCATGAAATTTTAAGCAACTTTCTCATTTACTCCTATTATCAAATTTTCTTCATTCTCTTGGTATCTTTATTTGAAATGCAAGAATGTAAGTTTAGATGCCGGCCCATTTTTGGTGAACAACCTGGGTTGTCCTTGCTGATTGGTGGATAAATTTATCCACCAATAAAAAAGTGCTGTCCAGAGTACTGAAACCAAAAAAAAGCTTAGATGCCTTTTTCAAATAATGATAGCAAGAGAACGAAGAAAAATTGATAATAGGAGTAAATTAGAAAGTTGCTTAAAATTGCATGCTCTTTCTGAATTACAAAAGAAAACATTTGGGTACAGTGTCCCTTTAATGGAGCTGAGGTTGATGGGTTTGAATATTTAGCCCCTCCATCCAGCTCCCCTAAACCCTCTGTAGTAATAATTAACTTATTAAAAAGGAGCCCCCATACGCTCCCGTAGGGGGTGCTACGGGAGCGTATGGGGGCTCCTTTTTAATAAGGGAAGGAGTTGTTGTTAAGTTTGTAGTTTGGAGCATTATTCCACTGATAATTAGCGGTTAAGCAAAGCAGTAAATTTATTAGCCAAGCCTACATACCATTTAGGAAGTTAACCCTTTTACCTAAGCAATATATTTGCCATTATGTTATCATCATATCTCATAAATGCCATATAGTTACACTGAAGATTACTCTGGGTAACCTTACAGGGAGTGCAGAATTATTAGGCAAATGAGTATTTTGACCACATCATCCTCTTTATGCATGTTGTCTTACTCCAAGCTGTATAGGCTCGAAAGCCTACTACCAATTAAGCATATTAGGTGATGTGAATCTCTGTAATGAGAAGGGTTGTGATCTAATAACATCAACACCCTATATCAGGTGTGCATAATTATTAGGCAACTTCCTTTCCTTTGGCAAAATGGGTCAAAAGAAGGACTTGACAGGCTCAGAAAAGTCAAAAATAGTGAGATATTTTGCAGAGGGATGCAGCACTCTTAAAATTGCAAAGCTTCTGAAGCGTGATCATCGAACAATCAAGCGTTTCATTCAAAATAGTCAACAGGGTCGCAAGAAGCGTGTGGAAAAACCAAGGCGCAAAATAACTGCCCATGAACTGAGAAAAGTCAAGCGTGCAGCTGCCAAGATGCCACTTGCCACCAGTTTGGCCATATTTCAGAGCTGCAACATCACTGGAGTGCCCAAAAGCACAAGTTGTGCAATACTCAGAGACATGGCCAAGGTAAGAAAGGCTGAAAGACGACCACCACTGAACAAGACACACAAGCTGAAACGTCAAGACTGGGACAAGAAATATCTCAAGACTGATTTTTCTAAGGTTTTATGGACTGATGAAATGAGAGTGAGTCTTGATGGGCCAGATGGATGTAGAGCTGCGCATCTTCACCTGTCTCACGATTCGATTACGATTATCATCGCAACGATTCGATACGATTCGATTCTACGATGCATCGCGATGCATCACGATTACTGCACTATTTCTGCCCAATTTTTAAATTTTTCAGAAAAAAAAATTCAAGCAGTCAAAGTATTGAAATAAACTCTTTTTTTATTTTATTAGCTCAAAAAAGGACACTCTTCCTGTGGCAAAGTCTGAACACAGCAGACAACAACAGTTTATAGAACAGTAAATACTAAATGGCAATTGTTGTATTGGTTTGGAAACAATATTATGGCATCAAACTGTAGTTACAGAGTACGTAGTGTAAAAAGTGCAGTGCTCACAGTGTACTTCTTCAATAAAAGAAAATATTTAAATGTATATATTATATATAGTAAGTACACTATACACTTGTAAAGAAACATTAAATTAAAACCAAAATAGATAGGTTAAGCTTAAGTTACCACCATAATACCTTATTTGTGTGAAAATTGTCCTCAGAAAACAAAACATAAATCCCTTATAGGTACAAAATTACAGGTGCAGTCCACTGTGCCTTCATGACTGTCAATTTGTGGCAAACAAACATCACGTGAAGAATCTGGAACACAACACACAGCACAGAGTGTGCACACAACACACATGTGATTGTGACATATACAATTAGTTTACACAGTTACAGACTTACAATAGTACTAGAGAGAGAGACATTTAAAACAAGTAGCATTGAACTGAACTACTATAACTACAGTTTCTTCTTGATGATTATATTATCTTTATGGGATCACAAATATAATTAGTTAGTTATTAATTACTGTTAAAGCAGTACTACACACAACTGAACAGTGACTGAGTCTGTCACTGAACAGTACACAGCAGTCACACACAAACAAACAATACATAAAAAAGGACACAGACATCAAGGAGTAAATCATGGTGAAGAAAGGGTGGCACGCCACTCACCTGAGGTGTGTGTGCTTTATTTTTGTATTGTGCTGTTGTGTGTGGCACTGTGTGCTGTGTGTGCTGTACTGTCTGTAGTGTACAGTATATTTGTGATCCAATAAAGATTTACTCAAGGTTTACTCAAGGCTTTTCCTTCCCCTATAGTGGTTTGGCTTCAGTCTCACTCTCTGCATAGTGCACTCATAGACACTGACAGTTAGACAGTCACACTCACTAGACACTCAGACACTAGAGACACAGTGGGACACACACACAAACAAAAATATTCAAAGGCACCACAGCCAGTCAGCCACAGTCACACTCACACTCATAGACACTTAGACACTGGGACAGACACACAATCACATACAAACAAAAACATTCAAAGGCAGTTAATACACTCATCTCACACACACTCATAGATAGATACATACAAACTTTTCAAACTGGCACTCACTCACTCACAGTCACACTCACACACTCATAAAGACAGTTAGACAGTACACAGTACACATTGTTATTGTTAACTGGTTGGTTATATTAGGTTAACCCCTACAGATCTGCCTGGGAGTGGGATGTCATTTGGGATTGGGATCATAAACAAAAACATATGATATCTTTCTTAAAGGGTCTATTTAAAATAGACAATTTTTAGTGTGAATTATATTAATAATCCCTTATGCACTATGCACTCACTGCATTGCAAACAATACAGGGGTGTGCTGTAAACAATAGCACAACATCTACAAAACAGAGCACTTCCTGATTGGCAAACATCACAGTAACACTAGAAGTAGTAATAGACATTATACAACAAGTAGCATTGAACTACTAGATTTACTAACTTTGATTATCTTTATGGGATCACAAATATATTGTTACACAACACACACACAGTCACAGTCACACACAGTCAAACAATACCAAAAAAAACACACATCATAAAAAGAGTGAATCATGGTGAAGGGTGACACTGACACGCACACATGAGGTGTGTGCAGTTGTGTGTTGTTTCTTTTGTATTGTTTGTGTGTGTGTGTGTGACTGTGACAGAGTGACGTGGTCGGTCGTGTCGTGTAGTGTACTAGTATATTTTGTGATCCAACAAAGATTTACTCAAGGTTTTAAGCTTCATTTTTCAAAAAGCTATAAGCTATATAACAGTAACAAATATAAAATAACTTAACAGTAGTCTGCACTGGGCAGTGGGGCACACAGCACATTCTTCTGGATGTGCCAAAAAACATTAAATATTAATATTATAAACCTGAATCACTACTCAGAATTATGGAATATGTAGGTTTTTCTGTAAGAACACTAGTTGATCCACATGCTCTGGTTTGAGGGTGCTTCTTTTTGCCGTTACCACATCTCCTGCAGTGGAGAAAACCCTCTCTGCAGACACGCTTGTACCTGGGATACACAAGTATCGCTTTGACAAATGAGAGAGGAGGGGAAATATGACCTCATGTACATGCCACCATTTCAAAGGGTCTTCAGTGAGAGGCAGAGATGGGGCTTTACAATATTTCTCTATTTCCTCTTCAGCCTTGTCCCAGCAAAGTCATGAGCAGCGATGTGGACTTTCTTTTGGGAGGAGAAGGGTTATCCTCCTCGATGGGTGATTCTTCTTCCAGAGTTTCTTTTCCCTCAGGCAGTGGCACTTCATCCACGTTTGTCCTCCTAGATGTAACTGTACTAGTACACTCAATCTGTGTTTGAACAAAAGAATAGAAAAAATAGCATTCATTATTACCTCGAGCAGCCAGCCAGCTAATGCTATGTGTGTGCTCAGAGAGACAGTAATGCATAAATAAATGCATGCAACAGCTCACATCTATTAGGAAGGACTCGGAAGTGGACGGAGGAGGAGGAAAGTTGACTGACTGTGGCGTTTTCAAACTGTGACTTATATAATAAACCTTGTACTCATTAAACTAGCTACTAATCAAGCTACTGCTAGCTAAGCCTATTTTGTATGGATGGTATGTTTTATGTTTGTTTTCAATTTATACATTTTTCAAGAAACATGATGCAATTAAAATTACCTCCAAGGATGCAGCCTCCTCAGTCACTCCTCTGTATATCTCCAATCTCTCCTCCTCTGTGAGAATAAAAGGCAGTCCCTTAAAACGAGGATCCAGGGCAGAGGCTGTATAAAGTATCTTCTTCTCTGCCTCACTGCTGTACCTCTTCAGGAGATCAGTTTTGATGGCATTCTTGATCTCATGGATCATGGGTGTGTCTCCCATGGTGTCTGTCATGTTCTGGAGCAGTTGTGCATTTAGAGGGGCAATGAGAGAAACAGTTGGATTGCGCTCTTCTGACATCAGTGTGGTTGCATCTTTCATTGGCTTTAATGCACTCACAGCATCCTCTGCATTTGACACATCTGTTTCGTTGAGAGTGCAGAGATCTGACTCACTTTTTCTGACTTCTGGAGACAACAATGTGGCACAGATTGCAGGTTGCTGTTCTAGGAACCTCTCGACCATGTCATATGAGCTGTTCCACCTTGTTGTCACATCAGTTATCAGCTTATGATTCTTCAGGCCAAGACATTTCTGTTTTTCTTTCAGACAGTGGTTTGCTGTAGTGCTGCGGTGAAAAAATGTTGATATTCGTCGCACTCTGCCTAAAAGCCTGGAGAGCGTGGCCACTTTCAGCGCCCGCTGGGATGCGAGATTCAGTGTATGGGCGAAGCATTTTACATGAGGGAATTTTCCAACTTGAGCAGCAACAATCATGTTCGACGCATTGTCGGTCACAAGCACTACAGATTTATCAGAAAGCTGCCATTCTTCCACGACACGAGACAGTAGCTCCGCCAGATGAGAACCCGTGTGAGACTCATAAACTGCTCTCGTTTGCAGCACATGCGACAAGATCTTCCAGTCCTTGCTAACGTAATGTGCAGTTACTGTTACATAAGACTCCGTCGTGACTGAAGTCCATGAATCAAACGTTATTGCGACTCGACTGGCTTGGCTCATTGATGCAATTACCTGAGCTTTTGTTTTGTGGTAGAGTGCAGGTATAACGTTTTCTGTTAAGTGATTGCGTGACGGGATCTTATAACGTGGCTCTAGTGTCTTCAACAGGTTGCGAAACCCAAGGTTTTCCACAACAGAGTAAGGCCGTAGGTCCTTCGCTATGAAAGTTGCCACAGCTTTGGTTATTCTCTTCCCTTTTTCAGAGTTGGGTGGCAAAGTTGACAGCATTGCATCAATTCTTGGCTGATGAGCTTCAGCTAGTCTTGTTATTTCCTTGACAGTGGCACTGGCGGCAGCGGCAGGGGTTAGCATCTCAGAGTGAAAACGTCTAACGTGATTTCTCAAGCTAGTAGTATTCCCTAGGTATTTAATTTTTGTGTGACAGGCTTTACAAACTGCGTGTGTCTTGTCCAATTCGTGCTTTCCAGTATGTTCATAAAATCCAAAATGTGCCCAGATGCTTGCTTTTAAAATGCTAGGTGCATTTTTTATCTCTCTATCTTTTTTGTCTCCCTCTGTCATTTTAGCATGACATGTACATATGTGACGGATGATGTTGTTGTCAACGTCGAACTCTGTCAGTGTTAAAAAAAAAGAAAAAACACTAAGTTCCAGTTGTCAAAATGTCAAGCCGCAAATGTAAAATCAACAAGTACTAGTAACTTCAACGACTTTGCCAATGCCATACATTTTGCGAACATAAATTTTAAAACAAATTGCATTGCAGGGGACATCACTCACTCACTGACACTGTAAGTTACTGTAATATATTACACACTTAAAGGTGCAATGAAACCCAAACATTTACTTTCATGATTCAGATAGAGAATACAATTTTAAAAAACATCATAACTAACTTCTATTATTTAATTTGCTTCATACTTCTCAGATATCGTTTGTTGATGACATATTAGCAATGCATTGCACAGCACACACATTACTTACTATATAATACTTAGTGCACAAGGAGGAGGCTATGCATTTCAACAAAGGATAAGCAAATTATATAATAGGGAAAGTTGATTAAAATTGCATGCACTTTCTTGAATCACAAAATGGGTTTTATGGCCTTTAGTTTAGTATGTTTAAAAAAATGCAGCTTTTAGCCTTGTTAAGTTTTGTTAACTTATAAAATAAAAACAAGGATTGGGTTCTTCGGATTGGCATCTTTTAAGAGAGCACTCAGAGTCAGCACATGCATGCAATTGCATTGCATATTAAATTCCATATATAAAATGTATTATATTAAAAAAATAAATACTATTATTATATATAAAAAGTGTATATTATTAAAATATTAGAACTTCAGACCAGGCCATCCATCCATGTGAAAAACATGTAGATATAGATAGATACAGATTAGACTAATAGAGACATTAGACAATAATAGTATACTATATTTATTTATAATACATTTTTTATATATGCAATATTATTCAATAATGCAGCAATTAATTATGCAGCAGCCTGAGCCTCAGCCAGCTCAGCAGTAGTAGTAGTACATACTACGTTAAGTAAATAAGGCAAGTATTTAATTGTACCCCTTATTGTGTAATAAATGTGTACCCCTTATTGATTTGCTCTTTAAGTAAGTTAATAATTAGTTTACCTATGGCAAGTAGGCAGTTGAGGCAATAGGCATGGCAATGGCAATTATGGCATGGCATTGGCAAAATGTACGACGTTTAACTAAGCAGTTAGTTAGTCTAATTCTCACCATAGGTCTCCTCCTCTGTCTCCCACAAAATAAAAATGAACCCGCCGTGTAGCTGTATACCGCCTTGTATACTCGGAGTCGGAATCGTCATCACATTCACCATCATCAATCTCAGGCAACACACTCCTGCTTTGCTCCTACTGCGTAACTTCGGCACTTCCAGAGACCGCCCATGGAGCGCCCATGTTGCTTTATTGGGTGACGTGACGTCATTGACGTCAAAACGATGTACCGCGCACTTTCGCGCACTTTCTGTTACTTGTCCTGGAGGCTGGTCACGTGGGTAACGTTAATCGATTATCGCGTCTCAGCGCATCGATGCAGAATCGTTTCATGCCGCATCGCGATGCATCATCAAAACGATTATTTTTGACAGGCCTAGATGGATGGGCCCGTGGCTGGATTGGTAAAGGGCAGAGAGCTCCAGTCCGACTCAGACGCCAGCAAGGTGGAGGTGGAGTACTGGTTTGGGCTGGTATCATCAAAGATGAGCTTGTGGGGCCTTTTCGGGTTGAGGATGGAGTCAAGCTCAACTCCCAGTCCTACTGCCAGTTTCTGGAAGACACCTTCTTCAAGCAGTGGTACAGGAAGAAGTCTGCATCCTTCAAGAAAAACATGATTTTCATGCAGGACAATGCTCCATCACACGCGTCCAAGTACTCCACAGCGTGGCTGGCAAGAAAGGGTATAAAAGAAGAAAATCTAATGACATGGCCTCCTTGTTCACCTGATCTGAACCCCATTGAGAACCTGTGGTCCATCATCAAATGTGAGATTTACAAGGAGGGAAAACAGTACACCTCTCTGAACAGTGTCTGGGAGGCTGTGGTTGCTGCTGCACGCAATGTTGATGGTGAACAGATCAAAACACTGACAGAATCCATGGATGGCAGGCTTTTGAGTGTCCTTGCAAAGAAAGGTGGCTATATTGGTCACTGATTTGTTTTTGTTTTGTTTTTGAATGTCAGAAATGTATATTTGTGAATGTTGAGATGTTATATTGGTTTCACTGGTAAAAATAAATAATTTAAATGGGTATATATTTGTTTTTTGTTAAGTTGCCTAATAATTATGCACAGTTATAGTCACCTGCACACACAGATATCCCCCTAAAATAGCTATAACTAAAAACAAACTAAAAACTACTTCCAAAACTATTCAGCTTTGATATTGAGTTTTTTGGGTTCATTGAGAACATGGTTGTTGTTCAATAATAAAATTAATCCTCAAAAATACAACTTGCTTAATAATTCTGCACTCCCTGTACAGAGCTTAAGATCCAGAGATCAGTATGAACTATTATTATAGAATGTTGAGGAATTACTAACCACACTGCGTCTTTCAAGTGCTATATAGAGACACTGTTGATAAGTCTGAGTAACTTAAGATAATCTAAAGTCTAGCGAATAGTACCAACTATAAATAAATTATGTTAATGAACCGCTAGCTGCAAATTACTAACCTACACTAGGTTATAAGCGGCGGACCAATAGCGCTTCTAACTATTATAGCCAACAGGGCTCATCAGTGTATATAGCAATTTGCAATAAAGTATCAGAACACTTTGCACACTGTAGCTAACTAAAATTGAAATATAATTACTCGAGACTGACTAGTGAACATTACTTGGAATACATTTTATCCTCAGCTCAGCACACTTTGTATAGAATCACTAATACTAAATGTATACCTAATCTCTGAGTAAGAATATTGGGCATTTACCCTTATTACTCTGTTATAGTAGGCATTATTTATGATTACTTGAGACTGATGTCAACTGTTGCAAGAACCCCAGGAAGGGTCTATACGCATGTGTAAAAGCATAACACTTTCTAATCATCATACTACTCCCATATCAATGTAATATGTAGGGAGCAAGGCTGCTATCTACTATGGTTAAAACCGTAACACTATAATGGTGGATTAGCACAAAAATTGTGATTGCTAATCTCTGTGTATGACTAAACATATAATAATTTCACCTCCTAGTTTAGTGGTCTATTAAGACATCCTAGCTTTTTATTATATTCTATGATATCACTGCATTATCCTCCATCTATGGACAGAATGGAATTGCATGGATAATGTACCACTATACCATATAGAGGTTATATGAGATTAGAGAAATAAATTGAGGAAACATTTCTAGACACTTTTTCCCCCATCCTCATCAATGCTCCTGCTGTCTAGTTAACCCTTACTAATCACAGGATATTTACAAAGGTCTATTTAGTTACTATTAGCATGGTTTATATGATAACACTTCTCTTTCATGATTTTAATTTCTACCCAATTTTAATTGTTTAACCAAAAAAACTTATATTTTATTATTTCTTTTCTTTATGTTTCTGCCTAGTAGTTAGGGCATAGAGGGCTTTAGCGCATTCTTTCAGTGGCAATTCTATTTTCTCTCCTTCCCACACATCCAGTTAATTTAGCAGAGTAGTGTATTCATATTTGTTTTGACCTATTCTGTAAAGTTTAGTAATCAATCACTACTACATATCCCATGCAACTATCATCTGCCATTGTCATTGATAATATTTGTATGTAGATTAACAGGTTTAAAAGTAAAACTTTTTTTGTGCCCTCCATATGTTGTTGTTGTTTTTTACACAGTAAATAAATGTACAATATTTTATTAAACTTCACCCCTGCTGGCCATTATTAAAATAGCAATAATAAAAAATTTTTTTTAGCCCTGCTGCTGTCTGCTTGCCCGCAACAGGGCTAAATGTAAAAAAAACAGACTAAAGCAGGAATGATCAGAAGAGTCCGGGTTTCAGCTGTTTTGTACGCAATATGGAGATGGCAGAGAGCAGTGCAGATGGGAAAAAGTGAATCCTTTTCCGTTTTGCATTTTTGCGCACTCCTTGTCATTCACATTAGGGATCCAGAGTGCAGCAGGATGCCTGTTACTCTGTTTCAGCTTTGGGAAATACCATAATAATTGATAACAATTATAAGACTTATTGACAATAAAAAAACAATATGTGGTAAGTATAACATCATTATTAATTGGTCCAGTATTGATACAACAACAACAACAATATAAACTAGTTAACAATAAAGTCAAATTTTTAAATAGATTAAATTGTTTACTTCTCCATATTAATTGTCCAGCCCGTGTATTTTTTACATTTGACTGCACCAATTAGGTCTATACATTAACCAAGTTTTATGAATAAAAAATATTTTACTGATTAAATCAAAATGGTGCGTGGGGCAAAGCACATACACATCCATTAACTTATCACTGACAGGAAATATAATATATTGTTGTAAATATACGTACAGGGTGTCACAGTAAATATCTGCACAGTAATGAAGTCTATACCAAGAGCAGGGACGTTATTGTTCCATTAAACACTACTATCATCTGTGGTAGTTCAGTGGTGGATTCCTAATATATTCACTGTATTTTATGATAATAATTTTGGCCAGTACAATGTTATCTATAAAAACCTTATTTAAATACAGTTTTGGTTAAAATTATTTTGCGAATCAGGACAAGTAGATTGTCACGAGGGACAAGTAGATTGGGCTCCCGCTTTAGTCCCTTGGACAAGTAGTTTTTTTTTTTAAATTTCCACACCCCTGGTAATAGAGTATCTCTTTCTTTTTTCGCTTGTTCGTATTTAGCCCAATTTTGTCTTGAAGGATTATTCAGATAATTATTATATGAATTTGTTAAAACATGAATCACCTCCTTCTGTCTATCTTTTTGTCTTTTATTTAATTTACCCAGGTAAGCAATTACTTCCCCTCTTGAGTACAGATTTAGAAGCTTCCCAGAATATTTCTGGTTTAGGTATGAACTCCTTATTATGCTCCAAGTATTCCTTCCATTTTCCTTGAACCCAGGCTTTAAATTTATTGTTGTTTATAAGATAGGAGGGGAATCTAAAACATCTAAAATATGTATTCGGTTTATACAGCTGGATTATATTACTAATGGGGGCGTGATCAGAGAGTGCAATCTGATTAATTGATGTAGCGGTTTCTAGATTAAGGACATTCTCATTTACTAAAAACATATCTATTCTGGAGTGTGATTTATGGGATTTTGATAAACACATGGATTCCCTTTTATCAGATTCTTTCGTCTCCAGATATCCTTTAAGTTTAAATTATTCCTTAATTTATTTAACAAAGTTTCCTCTAATCTATCCCTTTTAGTTTTAACAATCTTACCTCTATCTCTCATTCAGTCTCCTTAGAGAAATTTATAAGTTTGGTGCAGAGTGGGGCCATTTCCTTTCTTTTCTTTTTTGTTTAAAGAGAGAAATCCTGAAACATCAGGATTCTATTGTCTCCAATATGCACCACTTGTGTTTTCTGTAGTAATGTAATAAGGATACTTTATCTTGAAAGTTTAATATTTTGGCGATAATTGGTCTAGGCCTATTTCTATTCTCCATCAAAATACCTATTCGATGGGCCCTTTCTACCATAATTGGGTATTTTGAGGTAGGCATATCTAACAACTTTGGGATGGTTTCTTCCTGCTGTTGACTTTCGGGTACACCTATTATTTATTTCTAATATTATTTCTTCTTGATCTATTTTCTAGATCTTCCAATTATTAACTGTGTTTTAATATTTTCTGATTGTTGATGCTCAACCTGACTAACTTCCTGCATAAAATCAATGCTACTTTTATATTATTTTTTCTTTGTTACGTGAAGACATCCCTGGAGATTTCTGTTTAGAATGCATGACAAATTTCACCATTGAGAGATATAAGTGCTGTGAAAAAACACGCAAAAAAAAAAAGTGAACAGGTAGTGATAAATGTCAGTGAGTAGAAAAGAAAGAAGAAGAGAAAGAGAAGGGGGGGAATCCCCTTAAAGTGTATAGTGAACGTAATTAAGACCAGGTTATCTGTTGTGCATAGGTTTTTTAATATATCATAAAATGAGCCCTTATATCAGCCTCTTAATATACACTCAGCTTCCTTTGAAATTCTAATTTTAGTATGTATATTATTAATTTACTAATAGTACTCCTAATTTGAGTGTGCTTCTAAATTTCCTCCCACTCAAGTAGTGTAGATGTGTGTGTATATATATATATATATATATATATATATATATATAAATGTAACCAAGTGACTTTAGACAATGTAAGAATATTTTACTCTAGCTAACAGTAGCCCACTAAAGGGTCAGATACTCTGAATTTTGTTTACCTTTAATATAAGCCTTAAATAAGACCTTATATTTCTTATGTTACCAAGATTAAATGTAATACAATAGCCTTGTTACCTTGTTACAGTGTATAGTGAACATGAATAAGACCAAATTATCTTTTGTGTATAGGTTTCTTAAAGTGATAGTAAACTAATAGAAACTGCAACATGCAATCGTATAGAAAATTAAAAAATACCTTGTTTAATTCATGAAACAGCCACAATTGGTCTGCATTTGTAAATATTTTATATTTATATTAGATTTCACCTCCATTTGTCCGCCTGTGCAACCGCCGCCATTGATTTTTTTTTTTAATACGATCTAAATCCAGGCCAGTCGGCGACACGGATATAACCAAACACGCCCACGTTATCTATGCGCATGCGATACATGTTACAGAGTATTGTATAAAGAAGGTAATGCAAAGCTGAGGTTGAAGAGAGAGATGCCCATAGAGTGATGTAGAGAGCGGACGGTATCGCTCTCTACGTCTGATCAGGAAGGAATGCCGTGGGTGGAGCAAAGACCCATGACGGTTAGTAAATTCTAATAAAAATGATAATCAAACCTTTTAGATAACCAAAAAAATACATAGCGATTTAGCAAGTTATGACTTAAAGGGACAGTCTACACCAGAATTTGTATTGTTTTAAAAGATAGATAATCCCTTTATTACCCATTTCCCAGTTTTGCATAACCAACACAGTTATAATAATATACTTTAACCTCTGTGATTATCTTGTATCTAAGCCTCTGCAAACTGCCCCTTTCTCCTGTTAAGTGTAGTCAGTCCACGGGTCATCCATTACTTATGGGATTATGTCTCCTCCCTAACAGGAAGTGCAAGAGGATCACCCAAGCAGAGCTGCTATATAGCTCCTCCCCTCTACGTCATACCCAGTCATTCTCTTGCACCTAACTAATAGATAGGACGTGTGAGAGGACTGTGGTTGTTATACTTAGTTTTTATTTCTTCAATCAAAAGTTTGTTATTTTAAACAGCACCGGAGTGTGTTGTTTTTTCTCAGGCAGTATTAGAAGAAGAATCTACCTGAGTTTGTATATGATCTTAGCGGTCGTAACTAAGATCCACTTGCTGTTCTCGGCCATTCTGAGGAGAGAGGTACTTCAGAACAGAGGACAGCGGGCAGGGTTCACCTGCAAGGAGGTATGTTGCAGTATATTATTTTCTAAGGAATGGAATTGACTGAGAAAATACTGCTGATACCGATATAATGTAAGTGCAGCCTTAAATGCAGTAATAGCGACTGGTATCAGGCTGATATGTATGTATGTTTACTCTGAAGTATTTCTAGGGAATGGAACTTCACTAAGAAAATACTGTATACATCTAACTTATATTTAAGCCTCTACTGCAGTGAAAGCGACTAGCAGCAGGCTTTTTAATAGCATTTATTAATTTTACATTAAAACGTTTACTGGCATGTTAATCGTTTTTTCTCTGAGGTACTTGGTGATAAAACTTTATGGGCATTATTTTTCCACTTGGCTGTCGTTTATTTTGAATAAAATCAGTTTACTGAGCTTCCCCACTGTTGTATTATGAGTGGGAGGGGCCTATTTTGGCGCTTTATTGCGCAGTAAAAATTCAGTCATAGTCTTCCTATTTCTTCCTCCAACGATCCAGGACGTCTCTACAGAGCCCAGGGGTCTCCAAAACTTGTTTTGAGGGAGGTAATCACTCACAGCAGACCTGTGAGATTGTGCTTTGACTGTGATGAAAACGTTTATTTCAAATTGTTATCCGTTTTTGGGTTACTAAGGGGTTAATCATCCATTTGCTGGTGGGTGCAATCCTTTGCTAATTTTATGCATTTACTGTAAAAATTTGGTTGCTATAACTAATTGCTTTATTGTTATTTCAACTGTGACTTTTTTTGTGTGCTTCTTAAAGGCACAGTATCGTTTTTTATATTGCTTGTAAACTTATTTCAAAAGTATTTTCCAAGCTTGCTAGTCTAATTGCTAGTTTGTTTAAACATGTCTGACACAGAGGAATCTCGCTGTGCAATATGTTTAAAGGCCAATGTGGAGCCCAATAGAAATTTGTGTACTAATTGCATTGATGCTACATTGAATAAAAGCCAATCTGTACATGTAAAGAAAATTTCACCAGACAACGAGGGGAAAGTTATGCCGACTAACTCTCCTCACGTGTCAGTACCTTCGTCTCCCGCTCAGGAGGTGCATGATATTGTGGCGCCAAGTACATCAGGGCGGCCATTACAAATCACTTTGCAAGACATGGCTAATGTTATGACTGAAGTATTATCTAAATTACCAGAACTTAGGGGTAAACGCGACCACTCTGGGGTGAGAACAGAGTGCGCTGATAATATTAGAGCCATGTCTGATACTGCGTCACAATTGGCAGAACATGAGGACGGAGAGCTTCATTCTGTGGGTGACGGATGTGATCCAAATAAACTGGATTCAGACATTTCAAATTTTAAATTTAAGCTTGAGAACCTCCGTGTATTACTAGGGGAGGTATTAGTGGCTCTGAATGATTGTAACACGGTTGCAATTCCAGAGAAATTATGTAGGCTGGATAGATACTATGCGGTACCGGTGAGTACTGACGTTTTTCCTATTCCTAAGAGGCTTACAGAGATTATTACCAAGGAGTGGGATAGGCCGGGTGTGCCTTTTTCACCACCTCCTATATTTAGAAAAATGTTTCCAATAGACGCCACCACACGGGACTTATGGCAGACGGTCCCTAAGGTGGAGGGAGCAGTTTCTACTCTGGCTAAGCGCACCACTATCCCGGTGGAGGATAGCTGTGCTTTTTCAGATCCAATGGATAAAAAGTTAGAGGGTTACCTTAAGAAAATGTTTACTCAACAAGTTTTTATATTGCAACCCCTCGCATGCATTGCGCCTGTCACGGCTGCGGCGGCATTCTGGTTTGAGTCTCTGGAAGAGACCATTGGCTCAGCTCCATTGGATGAGATTATTGACAAGCTTAGAGTCCTTAAGCTAGCTAATTCATTTATTTCTGATGCCGTAGTACACTTAACTAAGCTTACGGCTAAGAACTCCGGATTCGCCATTCAAGCGCGCAGAGCGCTGTGGCTTAAATCCTGGTCAGCCGATGTGACTTCTAAATCTAAATTGCTTAACATACCTTTCAAAGGGCAAACATTATTCGGGCCCGGTTTGAAAGAGATTATCGCTGACATTACTGGAGGTAAGGGCCATGCCCTGCCTCAAGACAGAGCCAGACCAAGGGCTAAACAGTCTAATTTTCGTGCCTTTCGTAACTTCAAGGCAGGAGCAGCATCAACTTCCTCCGCTCCAAAACAGGAAGGAACTGTTGCTCGCTTCAGACAGGGCTGGAAACCTAACCAGTCCTGGAACAAGGGCAAGCAGGCCAGAAAGCCTGCTGCCGCCCCTAAGACAGCATGAAGTGAGGGCCCCCGATCCGCAAACGGATCTAGTGGGGGGCAGACTTTCTCTCTTCGCCCAGGCTTGGGCAAGAGATGTCCAGGATCCCTGGGCGTTAGAGATCATATCTCAGGGATATCTTCTGGACTTCAAAGCTTCTCCTCCAAAAGGGAGATTTCATCTTTCAAGGTTGTCAGCAAACCAGATAAAGAAAGAAGCGTTTCTACGCTGTGTACAGGACCTTTTAATAATGGGAGTGATCCATCCGGTTCCGCGGTCGGAACAAGGACAAGGATTTTACTCAAATCTGTTTGTGGTTCCCAAAAAAGAGGGAACCTTCAGACCAATCTTGGATTTAAAAATACTAAACAAATTCCTAAGAGTTCCATCGTTCAAAATGGAAACTATTCGGACAATCTTACCTATGATCCAAAAGGGTCAGTACATGACCACAGTGGATTTAAAAGACGCCTACCTTCACATACCGATTCACAAAGATCATTATCGGTACCTAAGGTTTGCCTTCCTAAACAGGCATTACCAGTTTGTAGCTCTTCCCTTCGGGTTAGCTACAGCTCCAAGAATCTTTACAAAGGTTCTGGGCTCTCTTCTGGCGGTACTAAGACCGAGAGGAATATCGGTAGCTCCGTACCTAGACGACATTCTGATATAAGCGTCAAGTTTCCAAACTGCCAAGTCTCATACAGAGTTAGTTCTGGCATTTCTAAGGTCGCATGGGTGGAAGGTGAACGTAGAAAAGAGTTCTCTATTGCCACTCACAAGAGTTCCCTTCTTGGGGACTCTTATAGATTCTGTAGAAATGAAAATTTACCTGACAGAGACCAGGTTAACGAAACTTCAAAACGCCTGCCGTGTCCTTCATTCCATTCAACGCCCGTCAGTGGCTCAATGCATGGAGGTAATCGGCTTAATGGTAGCGGCAATGGACATAGTTCCTTTTGCACGCCTGCATCTCAGACCACTGCAATTATGCATGCTAGGTCAGTGGAATGGGGATTACTCAGATTTGTCCCCTATGCTGAATCTGGATCAAGAGACCAGAGATTCTCTTCTATGGTGGCTTTCTCGGCCACATCTGTCCAGGGGGATGCCCTTCAGCAGACCAGATTGGACGATAGTAACAACAGACGCCAGCCTGCTAGGTTGGGGCGCTGTCTGGAATTCCCTGAAGGCATTCTGGAATTAAGAGCGGTTTTCAATGCTCTTCTGGCTTGGCCTCAGTTAGCAACTCTGAGGTTCATCAGGTTCCAGTCGGACAATATCACGACTGTGACTTACATCAACCATCAGGGAGGGACAAGGAGTTCCCTAGCGATGATGGAAGTCTCAAAGATAATTCGCTGGGCAGAGTCTCACTCTTGCCACCTATCAACGATCCACATCCCAGGAGTGGAGAACTGGGAGGCGGATTTTCTAAGTCGCCAGACTTTTCATCCGGGGGAGTGGGAACTTCATCCGGAGGTATTTGCCCAACTGCTTCGGCGTTGGGGCAAACCAGATCTGGATCTCATGGCGTCTCGCCAGAACGCCAAGCTTCCTTGGTACGGATCCAGGTCCAGGGACCCGGGAGCGGTACTGATAGATGCTCTGACAGCACCTTGGGTTTTCAACATGGCTTATGCGTTTCCACCTTTCCCGATGCTTCCTCGATTGATTGCCAGAATCAAACAGGAGAGAGCATCGGTGATTCTAATAGCGCCTGCGTGACCACGCAGGACCTGGTATGCAGATCTAGTGGACATGTCGTCCTGTCCACCATGGTCTCTGCCTCTGAGACAGGACCTTCTCATTCAGGGTCCTTTCAAACATCCAAATCTAATTTCTCTGAGACTGACTGCATGGAGATTGAACGCTTGATTCTATCTAAGCGTGGATTCTCGGAGTCAGTGATTGATACCCTAATACAGGCTAGGAAGCCTGTTACCAGGAAAATTTACCATAAAATATGGCGTAAATACTTGCATTGGTGCGAATCCAAGAGTTACTCATGGAGTAAGGTTAGGATTCCTAGGATATTGTCTTTTCTACAAGAAGGTTTAGAAAAGGGTTTATCTGCTAGTTCTTTAAAGGGACAGATCTCAGCTCTGTCCATCCTTTTACACAAACGTCTGTCAGAAGTTCCAGACGTTCAGGCTTTTTGTCAGGCTTTGGCCAGGATTAAGCCTGTGTTTAAAACTGTTGCTCCGCCGTGGAGCTTAAACTTAGTTCTTAACGTTTTACAGGGTGTTCCGTTTGAACCCCTTCATTCCATTGATATCAAGCTGTTATCTTGGAAAGTTCTGTTTTTGATGGCTATTTCCTCGGCTCGAAGAGTCTCTGAGTTATTGGCCTTACATTGTGATTCTCCTTATCTGATTTTTCATTCAGACAAGGTAGTTCTGCGTACTAAACCTGGGTTCTTACCTAAGGTAGTCACTAACAGGAATATCAATCAAGAGATTGTTGTTCCATCATTGTGCCCTAACCCTTCTTCAAAGAAGGAACGACTTCTGCACAATCTGGACGTCGTCCGTGCCCTGAAATTTTATTTGCAGGCAACTAAAGATTTTCGCCAAACTTCTTCCCTGTTTGTCGTTTATTCTGGACAGAGGAGAGGTCACAAAGCTTCGGCTACCTCTCTCTCTTTCTGGCTTCGTAGCATAATACGTTTAGCCTATGAGACTGCTGGACAGCAGCCTCCTGAAAGAATTACAGCTCATTCTACTAGAGCTGTGGCTTCCACCTGGGCCTTTAAAAATGAGCCCTCTGTTGAACAGATTTGCAAGGCTGCAACTTGGTCTTCACTTCACACCTTTTCGAAATTTTACAAATTTGACACTTTTGCTTCTTCGGAGGCTGTTTTTGGGAGAAAGGTTCTTCAGGCAGTGGTTCCTTCCGTGTAAAGAGCCTGCCTGTCCCTCCCATCATCCGTGTACTTTTAGCTTTGGTATTGGTATCCCATAAGTAATGGATGACCCGTGGACTAACTACACTTAACAGGAGAAAACATAATTTATGCTTACCTGATAAATTCCTTTCTCCTGTAGTGTAGTCAGTCCACGGCCTGCCCTGTTTTTATGGCAGGTCTAAATTTTAAATTATACTCCAGTCACCACTGCACCCTATGGTTTCTCCTTTCTCGTTTGGTTTTCGGTCGAATGACTGGGTATGACGTAGAGGGGAGGAGCTATATAGCAGCTCTGCTTGGGTGATCCTCTTGCACTTCCTGTTAGGGAGGAGACATAATCCCATAAGTAATGGATGACCCGTGGACTGACTACACTACAGGAGAAAGGAATTTATCAGGTAAGCATAAATTATGTTTTTTTCAGTTCTTTTGACAGACTTGCAGTCTAGCCAATCAGTGCCTGCTCCCAGATTACTTCACGTGCACGAGCACAGTGTTATCTATATGAAATATGTGAACTAACACCCTCTAGTGGTGAAAAACTGTTAAAATGCAATCTGAAAGATGTGGGCTTCAAGGTCTAAGAAATTAGCATATGAACCTCCTAGGTTAAGCTTTCAACTAAGAATACCAAGAGAATAAAGCAAAATTGGTGATAAAAGTAAATTGGAAAATTGTTTAAAATTACATGCTCTATCTGAATCATGAAAGTTTATTTTGGCCTAGACTGTCCCTTTAAGCTATAAGAATGTATGTTTATATAGCAAAAAAATTACCATCACTTTAAGATATCCTAATGTCATGATGAGCTCTTATATTAGCCTCTTAGTATACAATTAGCTCACTTTGAAATATTAATGTATATTAATAATTAACTAATAGTACTCCTAATTTGAGTGTACTTCTAAATTTCCTCCCACTCAGGTAGTGTAGATGTGTGTGCGTGTGTGTGTATATATGTGTGTGTAGAAACATTTTTTTTAACCAGGTGACTTTAGACCCTGTAAGAATATTTTTACTCTAGCTAGCATTAGCCCACTGCAGAGTCAGATACTCTGAATTTTGTTTACCTTCAATATAAGCTTTAAATAAGACCTTATGTCTTATGTTACCAAAATTAAATGTAATGCAATAGCCTTGTTACATATAGTTCAACAATATTGGTAAAGACCCCAACGCAAAATATAATGGCAGGATGGCTTGTACTTGATTAGTATTGAGTACTTAGAGGGACATAGAGATGGCCGAACAGCTAAATATTACAAGGCTATAGACTTCACTATTGGTAAGGGCAAGCTTATAGTGTCCAGCTTCAGAAAGTCACTCCTATTTAAAGCCAAGTAGATGATGAGGTGTCTTGATGCTGTTTACAAATTCTAATAGGGGGGTTTTCAGTAGGTTTATCATTCCTCTTTTTCTCCTTTCTTCTCCAGCTTACTATAATTTTCTAGAACAGCAGAGCACTCAATCTCTATTTTATGAGGGGGAGACCTTCTAAAGTGTGAAAACCTAACCCCTTAGTTGGTAATGACAAACCCCATCACTTATAAGGAAAACATAGAGATTAGGTCAATCCAAAGTAAATTCTTAAATGCAAATACTAAGCTTTCATAGGCAATAGCTTTCAGATAACCCCTCACCTCCACTTTTAATAGATTCTTCACTGAGTGCATACAGGGCCCCTTTTGCCAGGTATTTAAGACCTAGCCAAACACCCCTTACACCATCATGATTGGAGCTTTTAAGATAAGTCACAGACAGATACTCCATTCATGTCTTAAGTAACTTAGTCAAGATACCACTACCATTCACTGGGCTATACCCCCCTTTAAAGCCCAAATCTCTCTCAAGGCATATATCTCTGTTCAGGGGAGACCGCAAAGTACAGTTTATAGGTCTCAGGTAAAGCCCAGACTCGCTACCATGTGAAAACTTTCTGTCCGGCAAATTTTGGGGGTCTGGCTCCGGTCACCTAGTAGCCTGCAGACTTAAATGTTGGAGAGGTAAGAACCGTAATACATAGCCATTTGTTGTCTCCACCGCGGCACTTGAAGGGCGTATGCAGATTCCGTGCACTTCTCCACACTTCTCTTACGCTGCTGATATCCTAGTGAAGGGGGCTTCTGTCAACGCCAATGTTTAATTCACCCAATTCCCCTCAGATTTCGCAATCTGGCTGCCTCAGATTCTCGGGCGATTTGAGCCCTAACGCCGTCGGGTAAGCGAGGTGCGGACGTGACATGCCGATGCAAAGGCAACCAACTTGCATCCGCTCAGCCCACAGGAAGCCTAATCCAATCAACAGATTTTCCTTCTAATATACCTGTTCCCATCAACTAATTAAAATCAAGTGTGTTACCTCTTCTCTTAACTCTTTAAAGGGACATTAAACACTAAATAAATGCTAGATAAAATGATGCAATAAAAAAAAAAGATTAATCAGAATAACATGTAGATGTATTTGTTAAAGTTTCATTAGCTGTTTAAGTATTGACAAAATATGTGTAAAGTTTTAGTATCTATAAAACAATGGGAGCTGCCATGTTGTAACTTAGGCTACCTTCTCTGCTGTGGCCAATTAGGGACAGTTATAAATAGGTCACTAGAGTGTGCAGCCAATGGCTGTGAGGAACATAACAGTGTTCTGCACTTCCATTTCTAACATGAACTGAAAAGCTCACAATTTCAGAATGGAATTACAGGAAAAAGGGACAAAATAAATAATGAAAGTATATAGCAGAGTTTTTTATTTATACAATTTATCATTTTATATTACCATCTCAAAGTGTTTAATGTTCCTTTAACGTCTGTTTCTCTGTTTATGTTATTCCAATCCATTTATGTTAATTACTCTTATGCTTCTATCCAATTTACAAAAAAAGGATCATTATCCACTGCTCTCAGACATTAATCATAGAGACATCTTTGTTGCATAAAAAGGGGGAGAAGGGGGGGGGGGTTGAATAAACAACACGATTTCTGTGCAATTGTTCCCAACTCAGATTCAATCCCTAAGATATCCTTGTTCTACTCAATTTCTTTTATGTTCCAAGAGAAGGACTCTGTCTTTCTGCCATTGCATTCAATAAAGTGTCTGGCAAGTGTAGAAATTCTCTTTGCTCTTTTCTTATAATCAAGAGATTCCCAAGTGTTCTCGTATCCTGATTCTCACTTCTCATGTTGTTTTGCGTACGTACTGCAGGTGGCACTGTTTGCATACTATTAAATATAGTACATATGTGGATCTGCAATTGACACGTTTCAATTGTAAATGTTTTGCCTGTCACTGTAGATACAAATTTACATGCTTTAATATCATAAAACCCTCACAAGTTACACCCCTGGACACCCCATTCTGCTCCAGATAAGGATATAACCAATTCATGGAGCATATTCACGTGTGTGTTCCTTATTGGCTTACCAGCTGTGTCCTCATTTGCTCTAAAAATCCAAGATAGGTAGGCAGCAAACTGTGGAATTCAATTATTTATTGAGCACAAACATAACAAAGTAGCAACGTTTCGAGAGTAAACCTCCCTTAATCATGCAATTAAGAACACTGATACAAAGTTAATTTATATACCCACAAGAGGGCAGTAAAGAGTATTCACAAGGTTAACCATTTCATATACTTAACACTAAGCAATCCTTAAAACAGTGTTAGATGAACTTAACATAAACATTAACATTTGCTCTGGCATATAATAACAAGGTATTAAACTTCATTGCAGGATAAAACATAAGCCAAATAAATGAATTTCTTAAAAAAATGCTTTACAATAATAGAACATTTGAGTTTTTACACATACATGTACTGTTAATTTAAATGGCATAGGTGGTTACATGAGAGTTTAGCCATGGTAGATGGGAACTAAAGGAAATACCAAAGTATATGTAAGATCCAGGCTTATATCTCTCATTCCTCTAAATAACAACAAGGAAACCCCTAAAACTGCTTAAAGTAATACGAAACCCACATTTTCTTTCATGAGTCAGATAGGGCAGGCATTTTTAAGCAACTTTCTAATTTACTCTTATTCTCATTGTTTCTTCATTCTCTTGGTATCTTCATTTGTCTGCATCAGAATATATTTTTTCTGGGTTTTGTATCCCTTTCATTTTGTTTGGATTTCACCAGTAACCCTTTAGTCCTTGCTGGAGAACAGATTTATTTTGGGTAAGGTTGCAGGGTGGGGGTTGTTGCTAGTGGAGCTAGACCCAAAGTAAAACTCAGTGCCATCTTACAATTTGACAGAAAATGCTGTGATGTGAGATGTCATCACAGATAATGCAGCCTGTCTGCTGAAAGGTAAAGCGCTTTTGCTTTGCAGCGCTGCTTCATTTTCAACTGCACCAATCAATGATAAAGATAAAACTTTTAAAAATTGCTTTATCCTCACATTGCAATTGAGCTGGTGCTTTAGTGTAACAGTCTAATTTAAAAATGAATTTCATTTCAAAATGACATGCAGAAAAAAATTCACTAAAACAATAATCTCATCGCAGAAAGTGAAGACAGCTCTGTCTCTGGATAAACAATGTTTAGCAACATCACTATAGCAGAGACTTATGTGGTTCTATCAAAGCTAATCCTTTTGTTGTGACCGGCCCGAGGGGCCATTGTGACTTAAAGGGGCACTGAACCCAAATGTTTTCTTTCGTGATTCAGATAGAGCATGCAATATTTAGCAACTTTCTAATTTACTCCTATTATCAATTTTTCTTCGTTCTCTTGCTATCTTTATTTGCAAAAGAAGGCATCTAAGCTAAGGAGCCAGACAATTTTTGGTTCAGTACCCTGGAAAGCACTTGTTTATTGGTGGGTGAATTTATCCACCAATCAGCAAGAACAACCCAGGTTGTTCACCAAAAATGGGCCGGCACATAAACTTACATTCTTGCTTTTCAAATAAAGATACCAAGAGAATAAAGAAAATTTGATAATAGGAGTAAATTAGAAAGTTGCTTAAAATTGCATGCTCTATCTGAATCACAAAAGAAAAAAATTGGGTTCAGTGTCCCTTTAATTTAGGAGTGTATTCAAGAAAGGAAAACCATGCAGATGGATGTTAAAAACAAAATGTAATTTTGCGTAATATGTTTAAAGGGACAGTCAACACTTACTTTAACATGTTTTTATATTGAAAATAACAAAACGGAGGTCCGCCTACACTATACCCCTCCTGCCTTGCCGCCTTGCTTCTGTCCTAATCAGCGGCGCTAACTACTCTAATACCCAGTAAATATGGATGCCGGACTCCCCCCACCATTACGTAGCTGCCTTCTTCTTCAACTTATAAGCAAATCAGAATCCAGGCATCGGACAGAAATTGCAAGCGCGTGCAATTTCAGTCCGAGGACTGGATTCTGATTTGCTTATCAGTTGAAGAAGAAGGCAGCTACGTAATGGTGGGGGGAGTCCGGCATCCATATTTACCGGGTATTAGAGTAGTTAGCGCCGCTGATTAGGACAGAAGCAAGGCGGCAAGGCAGGAGGGGTATAGTGTAGGCGGACCTCCGTTTTGTTATTTTCAATATAAAAACATGTTAAAGTAAGTGTTGACTGTCCCTTTAACTTTAGTTAATAGAAAACCAAATGTTATTATTTTCATTCATTATGTATTGTGCCTGGTTTTCTGTGAATTACCTCTTAAAAAAAATTTTCTCCTCACTATCCCCAGAGAAGCTGTAGTACATCGAGCATTACTCATAACTGTGACCCTGCAACATTTACACAATAATTGCTTGTTTAGTGCCGAAGTAAATTTATATCTGTATCTAAATGACCCGACAATACAGATTAGATGTATTGTCAGGGATATCTTCATAGGGAGCAGCTTAAATGCTGTGTCTACAGGTACAGGGAACCATCCTTGATGATTTACTAAGTGACAAAATCATCTAACTGTGGATTTATACACACACATATAAGATAGATTATTGTAAAGCACATCTATATAGAAAACTACCTTCATGGAAGCAAGGAATCAGTTCGCTTCACAATGCCTTACTTATTTCGCTTCCAATGTCTGTTTTAAACATTGACTCCCTCATACTAGTGTAAGGATAGGAAAAGTGCAGTGAGACAAATCTTTCATGGTCTTGTTTTGGTCTGCAGGTACAGCACATCTTTAAGTAACATTAAACTGCAGGATACAACTTCAACACAATAGTTTTGTACCAGGAGATCTCTTTTCAGACTGTTCTCTTATGTTAACCCTTTACACTGATCAGCCACAACATTAAAACCATCTGCCTGATATTGTGTAGGTCCCCTTGTGCTGCCAGCTCTGAGGCGTCGAGGTATGGACTCCACAAGACCTCTGAACATGTCCGGTGGTATCTGGCACCAAGACATTAGCAGCAGATCATTTAAGTCCTGCAAGGTGGGGGCCTCCATGAATCAGATTTCTTGTTGTAGCACATCCCACAGATGCTCAATCAGATTGAGCTGGGAAATTTGGAGACCAAGGCAACGCCATGAACTCTTTGTCATGTTCCTTAAACCGGAGTGCATTATCCAGCTGAAAGAAGCCAGTGTCATGAAGGAGACGCCATTGCCATGAAGGGGTGTACGTGTTCTCTAGGTAGGTGGTACGTATCAAAGTAACATCCACATGAATGCCAGGACTCAAGGTTTCCCAGCAGAACATTGCCCAGAGCATAACACTGCCTCTGCTGGGCTGCCTTCTTCCCATAGTACATCTTGCTTCCATTTCTTCCCCCAGGTAAACAATGCACACGTACCCAGCCACCCACCTGATCTTAAAGAAAATGTGATTCATCAGATCATATTACTTGCTCCATAGTCCAGTTCTGACGCTTACATCCCCATTGAAGGCACTTTCAGCGGTGGACAGGGTGTCATCATAGGCACTCTGTCTGGTATGCGGCTATGCAGTCCTATACACAGCAAACTGAAATGCACTGTGTGTTCTGACACTTTTCTATCATGGCCAGCATTTGTTTTTTTAATCGATTTCAGCTACAGTAGCTCTTCTGTGTAATCGGACTACACAGGCTAGCCTTTGCATCCCACATGTATCAATGAGCCTTGGGCACCCATGACCTTGATGCCCTTTCACTGTTTGACCAGTTTTTGTAGGTACTAGATACCATTTTGGAGATGTTCTCACCCAGTTGTCAAGCTATCACTATTTGTCAAAGTCACTCAGATATTTTACTTGCCAATTTCTTTTAAAAGATACGATGAGTCCACGGATTTCATCCTTACTTGTGGGATATCGCCTCCTGGTCAGCAGGAGGAGGCAAAGAGCAACACAGCAGAGCTGTATATATAGCTCTTCCCTTCCCTCCCACTCCAGTCATTCTCTTTGCCTGTGTTAGTGATAGGAAGAGGCAAAGTGAGGTGTTAGTTTAGATTCTTCAATCAAGAGTTTATTATTTTTAAAATGGTACCAGTGAGTGCTATTTTACTATAGGGTGTAGCCGTATTCCTTGTCAGCCTCTAGAGTAGAGCTACAGGTGGCTTTAGAGCAATGGGAACTGGTGGAATTAAATTCTCACTGCGCCTCCCATATTAGTGCTGCCCTTCAGATGCTGATGGTCTTGGCAGATATTATCTAAGACCCTGTTGTGTCCACAGAGCTGCAGGAGGGAGAAGACCTCTTGATCCTGTGGGGCTTCTCATGCTGTCGATCAGCACAGAGGTAAGTGCAGTCTTTTTTCTTTCTGGGACACTTGCTACCTCAGAATGGACTGTGTACTTCTGATCTGTTGGGGAACAAGAGCTCTCTGGAAGTAGGGCTGCTTTCTGTAACAGTGTGTGTGAGTTTTCATGGGAATGTCAACCGACACAAGTGCTTACATTATGGAGCTAATATATTTATTTGGCCTAATGTATGTTAACAGGGTGGGGCTTGTATAGGTCACTGCTATAGTGTGCTTATACGTTTTGACGCTGGGGGTGTGTTACCGGAGTCTTGCTATAAGACTCCGGTTTACGGCTGTGTTTTGTTTTTATGATCCGGTCTTTCTGAGAGAAGGAGCTGCTGTCTGTTAGGGAAGCGGATTTTTGATGGCCGATGGGACGCCCACGATGGGCGGGGCTTTCTTTGGCACGCTTGACTTTCATTGCCACGCAGAGATTATCATTGTGGAAGTCCCGACTGCTGAGGATCACTCTGCGAATAACGCCACGACCGCATGGTTGACAGTGAAGCAAGCGGTCTTGTGCGTTTGTGAACTACATTCCGGTTCAGTTCCTAGGTGTGGTCGGAGGACCGTGGGGACAGGTAGGTGCCTCAGCAGAGCTGTTGAGGCGAGGTGCTAGGTTATATTTCATCCTAAGGGGTACTTATATCGTTAACTTTTTTCAGTGTAACTGACATATGTTAATACTTTTTTATTTTTAAAGGCACAGTATCTGGTCAGGTCTAAAATATTCTGACAGATTTTTAGTCTGTGCTGATATTTCTATACTGATTGACTATAAATTAAAAGCCTATAATTTAAAGACCAAATTGATTCAGATGATATCCAGACTGTAGTGTGTTCTATGTGTTTGGATGCCACTGTGGAACGTCCTGCTCCATTTTGTCCCTCATGCATTGAGAGGGCTTTACATTATAGAGAACAAATTTTCTTTGATAAAAAATTCCCTAAAGCGGATGCTTCTCAGGGGTCTACTGATGAGATGCAGAGTATGCCGCTTCTTTCTCCCCAAGCTTCACAGCCCTTAATGCCCGCTCAAGCGGGACCTTGTATTTCACCAGTTTCTGCAGCTTTTACATTAAAAGACATAGCTGCAGTGATGTCCTCTACGCTTTCTGATGCGTTAGCTAATTTTCCCATATCGCACGGCAAGCGTTCAAGACAGGACAACTATGTAGTAAATTCAGCCTCTGATACTAAGATGGCGATTGCGGAAGTACCCTCCCGGGGTTCTGAGTTGGAGGGTACTGAGGTACTCTCCGAAGGTGAACTTTCTGAATCAGGGAGTGCTTTACGTCTGACTGATTCTGTTGTAGTTTCTTTCAGGTTTAAGCTTGAGCACCTCCGTTTATTGCTTAGGGAGGTGTTGGTTACTCTGGATGATTGTGACTCAATAGTGGGCCCTCCAGAGAAATTGAGTAAGCTGGACAGATACTTGGAAGTTCCATCTTATTTGGATGTATTTCCAGTTCCGAAGAGGACTTCAGAGATTATTGCAAAAGAATGGGAGAGACCAGGTATTCCCTTCTCTCCTTCTCCAGTTTTTTAAAAAAATGTACCCTATAGCCAACGCTATTAGAGATTCTTGGCAGATGGTCCCTAAAGTTGAGGGTGCTGTTTCTACTATGGCCAAGCGTACTACTATTCCTATTGAGGATAGTTGTGCGTTTAAGGACCCTATGGATAAGAAATTGGAGGGTCTCCTTAAGAAATTTACGTTCATCAAGGATTCCTGTTGCAACCTGCGGCTTGCATTGTCACAGTCACCAGTGTGGCCGCTTATTGGTTTGATGCTCTGGAAGAGTCTCTTAAGACTGAGACTCCTTTGGAAGAGATACAGGATCGGATTAAAGCTCTTAAGTTAGCTAATTTGTTTATTACGGATGCTTTGCTGCAGATTACTAAATTGGCGACTAAGAGTTTGGGCTTTGCCATCTTAGCATGCAGGGCTTTATGGTTGAAGTCTTGGTCTGCGGATGTGTCATCCAAGTCTAAGCTTTTGGCTATTCCTTACAAGGGGAAGACCCTGTTTGGGCCTGACTTGAAGGAAATTATTTCTGACATCACGGGAGGTAAGGGTCATCTCCTCCCGCAGGATAAAAAATCCAAACAGAGAGGTCGACAGAGTAATTTTCATTCCTTTCGAAATTTCAAGGGAGTTCCCTCTTCCCCTTCCTCTAAACAGGAAGAGAACTTTTCTCAACCCAAGTCCACTTGGAGACCCAATCAGTCTTGGAACAAGGGTAAACAATCCAAGAAGCCTGCTGCTGTTTCCAAGTCAGCATGAAGGGTCGGCCCCTGATCCGGGACCGGATCTAGTGGGGGGCAGACTCTCTCTCATCGTCCAGGCTTGGATAAGAGATGTTCAGGATCCCTGGACACTAGAAATTGTGTCTCAGGGATATCAGTTGGAGTAAAGAAACTCTTCCCCCAGAGGAAGGTTTCTTCTTTCTCGATTATCTGCAGACCAGATAAAAAGAGAGGCGTTTTTTATTCAAATCTCTTTGTAGTTCCCAAAAAAGAGGGAACGTTCCGACCTTATTTAGACCTCAAAAGTCTAAACAAGTTTCTCAGAGTTCCATCCTTCAAGATGGAAACTATCCGTACCATTCTTCCATTGATCCAGGAGGGTCAATTTATGACTACCGTGGATCTAAAGGATGCATATCTTCATTTTCCTATCCACAGAGTTCATCACAAGTTCCTGAGGTTTGCCTTTCTGGACAAACATTTTCAGTTCGTGGCTCTTCCTTTCGGTCTGGCCACGGCACCCAGAAATTTCACAAAAGTTCTGGGGTCTCTGCTGGCGGTTCTTAGACCGCGGGGCATTGCAGTGGCGCCTTATCTGGATGATATTATGATCCAGGCATCGTCTTATCAGCTAGCAAAGTCTCATACCGACATTGTTCTATCCTTCCTGAGGACTCACGGGTGGAAGGTGAATCTGGAAAAGAGTTCGCTAGTTCCACAGACAAGGGTTCCTTTCTTGGGAACTCTAATCGACTCTATTCATGAAAATCTTTTTGACAGAGGTCAGAAAGTTAAAGATTCTGAATACATGCCGAGCCCTTCAGACCAATGCTCGGCCATCAGTGGCTCAGTGCATGGAGGTAATTGGATTGATGGTAACAGCAATGGACATCATTCTGTTTGCTCGTTTTCATCTCAGACCTCTGCAACTGAGCATGCTCAGACAGTGGAATGGAGATTATACAAATGTATCTCCTCAAATAAATCTAGATCAGGAGACAAGGGACTCTCTTCTATGGTGGTTTTCGCTGGATCATCTGTCCCAGGGGACATGTTTCCGCAAACCCTCTTGGGTGATAGTGACAACGGACGCCAGCCGGATAGGATGGGGAGCAGTCTGGAACACCCTGAGGGCTCAGGGTGTATGGACTCGAGCGGAGTCTCTACTTCCCATCAATATCCTAGAGTTGAGAGCAATATTCAATGCGCTTCAGGCTTGGCCTCAGTTGGCTTCGGCCCAATTCATCAGATTCTAGCCGGACAACATTACGACTGTAGCTTACATCAATCATCAGGGAGGAAGAAGGAGTTCCTTAGCGGTGACGGAAGTAGCCAAGATAATACAGTGGGTGGAGTCTCACTTTTGTTATCTGTCTGCGATCCACATCCCGGGTGTGGAAAACTGGGAAGCGGATTTTCTGAGCAGACAGACATTTCATCCGAGAGAATGAGAACTCCATCCGGAGGTATTTTCCAACCTGATTCTCAGATGGGGCAGGCCAGAGTTGGATCTCATGGCATCTCGTCAGAATGCCAAGCTTCTGAGATACGGGTCCAGGTCCAGGGATCCCCAGGCCGAGCTGATAGATGTCTTGGCAGTGCCTTGGTCTTTCAGCCTAGCTTATGTGTTCCCTCCATTTGCTCTCCTTCCCCGGGGGATTGCTCGAGTCAAACAGGAGAGGGCATCAGTGATCCTCATTGCTCCTGCGTGGCCTCGCAAGACTTGGTATGCTGATCTGGTGGACATGTCATCTCAGCCACCGGGGAAGCTTCCATTGAGGAAAGACCTCATTCAGGGACCCTTCCATCATCCGAATCTAGTTTCTCTGCAGCTAACTGCTTGGAGATTGAACGCTTAATTTTATCTAAGCAAGGGTTTTCTGATTCGGTTATAGATACCTTGATTCAGGCACGTAAGCCTGTGACTAGGAAGATTTACCATAAGATATGGCGTAAATATCTTTATTGGTGTGAATCCAGGGGCTACTCATGGAGAAGGGTTAGGATTCCCAGGATTTTGTCTTTTCTCCAAGAAGGATTGGAGAAAGGGTTTTCAGCAAGTTCCTTAAAAGGACAGATTTCTGCTTTGTCTATTTTGTTACACAAGCGTCTGGCTGATGTTCCAGATGTCCAATCTTTTTGTCAAGCCCTGACTAGAATCAGGCCTGTATTTAGACCAATTGCTCCTCCTTGGAGTTTGAATTTAGTTTTATTTTTGGTTGCTATTTCTTCTGCTCGAAGAGTATCTGAGCTTTCGGCATTACAATGTGATTCTCCTTATCTTATTTTCCATTCGGATAAGGTGGTGTTACGAACCAAACCCGGTTTTCTTCCTAAGGTTGTTTAAAATAAGAATATTAATCAGGAAATTGTTGTTCCTTCCTTGTGTCCTAATCCTTCTTCTAAGAAGGAGCGGCTGTTACATAATTTGGACGTGGTCCGTGCTTTGGAGTTTTACTTACAGGCAACTAAGGATTTTTGTCAATCGTCTTCCTTGTTTGTTGTTTTTTTCTGGGAAACGTAGGGATCCGAAAGCTACGGCTACCTCTCTTTCTTTCTTTATCCAAATTTTACAAATTTGATACTTTTGCCTCGTCTGAGGCTGTTTTTGGGAGGAAAGTTCTTCAAGCAGTGGTGCCTTCCGTTTAGGTTCCCTGCCTTGTCCCTCCCTTTTCATCCGTGTACTATAGCTTTGGTACTGTATCCCACAAGTAAGAATGAAATCCGTGGACTCATTGTTTCTTTTAAAAGAAAAGGAAATTTATTCTTACCTGATAAATTTGTTTCTTTTAAGATACGATGAGTCCACGGCCCACCCTGTTTTTCTGAGACAGGTCTTTCTTTTTGTTAAACTTCAGTCACCTCTGCACCTTGACTTTTCCTTTTCTTCCTAACTTCGGTCGAATGACTGGAGTGGGAGGGAAAGGAAGAGCTATATATACAGCTCTGCTGTTGTGCTCTTTGCCTCCTCCTGCTGACCAGGAGGCGATATCCCACAAGTAAGGATGAAATCCGTGGACTCATCGTATCTTAAAAGAAACACATTTATCAGGTAAGAATAAATTTCCTTTTTTCCTGCTTCCAACACATGAAATTCAAGAACTGACTATTCACTTGCTGCCTAATTTATCCCACCCGTTGACAGGTGCCATTGTGACAACATAATCAATGTTAGTCACTTCACCTGCCAGTGGTTTTAATGTTGTGGCTGATCAGTGTACTGGTTGGTGAAACTCCACATCTTGATACTGGGCGCCACCGTTTGGTGCTCACATATTCCTGCACCCTGTGACAGCAGAGAGGCACGGAAGGATAAAAGCAGCACAGTGAATAGTAATCCTGCTACTGTAGTTGTGCTTAGCAGTTTAATGTCTCGTTAAATGCACAATATAACATTTAAAGGACACTCAAGTCAAAATAAACTTTTAGGATTCAGATAGAGCAGCAGTTTAAGACAATATCCAATTTACTTCCATGATCAAATTTTGCACAGTCTTTTTATAAACATATTTTCTAAGGAACAAGCTCCAACTGAGCATGTGCACAAGCTCACAGGGTATACATATACTAGTCTGTGATTGGCTGATGTTTTTCACATGATACAGGGGGTGGGAAAAAATAATTTGTAAGAATTTTTTTTACTGCTTATTTGAAATTGAGTAGGTGTTATATCATTGCCTTTTTATAATGCATGTTAATTATGCAATTCTACTGCATTGAGTGGTCCTTTAAAACCTTTGTAAGAAATTACAGTTATAGGAGACATAAAGCAAAAATTGCATTTGAAACTTAGGAGCCAGCTAGGCTGTGTGCTACCGAGCTATGTCTGAGCTCTAAAGTTTAACACTGCAAAGCGTAAAATAATGCATTTAGGAAAGATCCAAACGTTATTTACTATTATTTACTAACTCAATGGCACTTTACTGTCTGTTACAAATAAGGAACGAGAATTGGGAATTATTATTTCAGATCATTTAAAATTTAGTAAACAATGTAGTACTGCACCGAGTAAGGCCAGCAGAATGCTTAGATGTATTGGTAGAGGTATTTGCAGCAGGAATAGTAAGGTTCTTATGCCACTTTACAATCATTAGTAAGGCCTCATCTTGAGTATTGTGTGCAGTTCTGGAGGCCATATCTCTAATAGTAAGGTTCTTATGCCACTTTACAGATCATTAGTTAGGCCTCATCTTGAGTATTGTGTGCAGTTCCGGAGGCCATATCTCTAATAGTAAGGTTCTTTTGCCACTTTACAGATCATTAGTTAGGCCTCATCTTGAGTATTGTGTGCAGTTCTGGAGGCCATATCTCTAATAGTAAGGTTCTTATGCCACTTTACAATCATTAGTAAGGCCTCATCTTGAGTATTGTGTGCAGTTCTGGAGGCCATATCTCTAATAGTAAGGTTCTTATTCCACTTTACAGATCATTAGTTAGGCCTCATCTTGAGTATTGTGTGCAGTTCCGGAGGCCATATCTCTAATAGTAAGGTTCTTATGCCACTTTACAGATCATTAGTTAGGCCTCATCTTGAGTATTGTGTGCAGTTCCGGAGGCCATATCACTAAAAGGATATAAACAAACTGGAATCTGTGCAAAATATTGCTACCAAAATGGTACATGGTCTAAAGAATAAAACGTACCAGGAGAGGCTTAATTACCTAAATATATATAGCTCAGAGGAGAGAGGGGAAAGGGGTGATGTGATATTAAGTATATTAAAGGGCTTAGTAAAGCTGAGGCTGTGAATATTTTTCATAAAAAGAAAAATTCAAGAACAAGGGTTTATGATCTCAAGCTGAAGGGTAATGACAAACACTGTGGAGACTTTAAGAATGCCTGGGATAAGTATTAGGCTGTCCTACGAACTCGATAAGTTTATACTTTTAGGAAATATCGGGCAGACTTGCTAGGCCAATGACTCTTATCTGCCGTCAAAATCTATCGGCTAGATTTAGAGTTTTGTCGGTAACTACCCGCGTAGCTAACGCTGGCTTTTTTCTGGCTGCACCTTTAAAATAACTCTGGTATTGAGAGTCCACAGAATGGCTGCGTTAGGCTCCAAAAAAGGAGCGTAGAGCATATTTAACGCAACTTCAACTCTCGATACCAGAGTTGCTTACGGACGCGGCCAGCCTCAAAAACGTGCTCGTGCACGATTCCCCCATAGAAAACAATGGGGCTGTTTGAGCTGAAAAAAAACCTAACACCTGCAAAAAAGCCGCGTTCAGCTCCTAACGCAGCCCCATTGTTTGCTATGGGGAAACACTTCCTACGTCTGCACCTAACACTCTAACATGTACCCCGAGTCTAAACACCCCTAACCTTACACTTATTAACCCCTATTCTGCCACCCCCGCTATCGCTGACCCCTGCATATTATTATTAACCCCTAATCTGCCGCTCCGTAAACCGCCGCTACTTACATTATCCCTATGTACCCCTAATCTGCTGTCCCTAACACCGCCGACCCCTATATTATATTTATTAACCCCTAATCTGCCGCCCACAACGTCGCCTCCACCTGCCTACACTTATTAACCCCTAATCTGCCGACCGGACTGCACCGCTATTATAATAAAGTTATTAACCCCTAATCCGCCTCACTAACCCTATAATAAATAGTATTAACCCCTAATCTGCCCTCCCTAACATCGCCGACACCTAACTTCAATCATTAACCCCTAATCTGCCGACTGGAGCTCACCGCTGTTCTAATAAATGTATTAACCCCTAAAGCTAAGTCTCACCCTAACACTAACACCCCCCTAACTTAAATATAATTTAAATCTAACGAAATTAATTAACTCTTATTAAATAAATAATTCCTATTTAAAGCTAAATACTTACCTGTAAAATAAATCCTAATATAGCTACAATATAAATTATAATTATATTATAGCTATTTTAGGATTAATATTTATTTTACAGGTAACTTTGTATTTATTTTAACCAGGTACAATAGCTATTAAATAGTTAAGAACTATTTAATAGCTAAAATAGTTAAAATAATTACAAAATTACCTGTAAAATAAATCCTAACCTAAGTTACAATTAAACCTAACACTACACTATCAATAAATTAATTAAATACAATACCTACAATTACCTACAATTAAACCTAACACTACACTATCAATAAATTAATTAAATACAATACCTACAAATAACTTCAATGAAATAAACTAACTAAAGTACAAAAAATAAAAAAGAACTAAGTTACAAAAAATAAAAAAATATTTACAAACATAAGAAAAATATTACAACAATTTTAAACTAATTACACCTACTCTAAGCCCCCTAATAAAATAACAAAGACCCCCAAAATAAAAAATGCCATACCCTATTCTAAATTACAAAAGTTCAAAGCTCTTTTACCTTACCAGCCCTGAACAGGGCCCTTTGCGGGGCATGCCCCAAGAAATTCAGCTCTTTTTCCTGTAAAAAAACACATACAATACCCCCCCAACATTATAACCCACCACCCACATACCCCTAATCTAACCCAAACCCCCCTTAAATAAACCTAACACTAAGCCCCTGAAGATCTTCCTACCTTGTCTTCACCTCACCGGGTATCACACCGATCCGTCCTGGCTCCTATATCTTCATCTAAGCCCAAGCGGGGGCTAGACATCCATCATCCGACGGCTGAAGAAGTCCAGAAGAGGCTCCAAAGTCTTCATCCTATCCGGGAAGAAGAGTAGATCCGGACCGGCAACCATCTTCTTCCAAGCGGCATCTTCTATCTTCATCCGATGAGGACCGGCTCCATCTTGAAGACCTCCACCGCAGACCCATCTTCTTCTGACGACGACTTCCCGACGAATGACGGTTCCTTTAAGGGACATCATCCAAGATGGCGTCCCTCGAATTCCGATTGGCTGATAGGATTCTATCAGCCAATCGGAATTAAGGTAGGAAAATTCTGATTGGCTGATGGAATCAGCCAATCAGAATCAAGTTCAATCCGATTGGCTGATTCAATCAGCCAATCAGATTGAGCTTGCATTCTATTGGCTGTTCCGATCAGCCACCGCTGATTCGGATTGAACTTGATTCTGATTGGCTGATTCCATCAGAATTTTCCTACCTTAATTCCGATTGGCTGATAGAATCCTATCAGCCAATCGGAATTCGAGGGACGCCATCTTGGATGACGTCCCTTAAAGGAACCGTCATTCGTCGGGAAGTCGTCGTCGGAAGAAGATGGGTCCGCGGTGGAGGTCTTCAAGATGGAGCCGGTCCTCATCGGATGAAGATAGAAGATGCCGCTTGGAAGAAGATGGTTGCCGGTCCGGATCTACTCTTCTTCCCGGATAGGATGAAGACTTTGGCGCCTCTTCTGGACTTCTTCAGCCGTCGGATGATGGATGTCTAGCCCCCGCTTGGCCTTTGATGAAGATTTCGGAGCCTGGAACGATCGGTCATACCTGGCATGGTGAAGACAAGGTAGGAAGATCTTCAGGGGCTTAGTGTTAGGTTTATTTAAGGGGGGTTTGGGTTAGATTAGGGGTATGTGGGTGGTGGGTTGTAATGTTGGGGGGGGTATTGTATGGGGTTTTTTTACAGGCAAAAGAGCTGAATTCTTTGGGGCATGCCCCGCAAAGGGCCCTGTTCAGGGCTGGTAAGGTAAAAGAGCTTTGAACTTTAGTAATTTAGAATAGGGTAGGGCATTTTTTTATTTTGGGGGTCTTTGTTATTTTATTAGGGGGCTTAGAGTAGGTGTAATTAGTTTAAAATTGTTGTAATATTTTTCTGATGTTTGTAAATATTTTTTTATTTTTTGTAACTTAGTTCTTTTTTATTTTTTGTACTTTAGTTAGTTTATTTCATTGTATTTATTTGTAGATATTGTATTTAATTAATTTATTGATAGTGTAGTGTTAGTTTTAATTGTAGGTATTTTATTTAATTAATTTATTGATAGTGTAGTGTTAGGTTTAATTGTAACTTAGGTTAGGATTTATTTTACAGGTAATTTTGTAATTATTTTAACTATTTTAGCTATTAAATAGTTCTTAACTATTTAATAGCTATTGTACCTGGTTAAAATAATTACAAAGTTACCTGTAAAATAAATATTAATCCTAAAATAGCTATAATATAATTATAATTTATATTGTAGCTATATTAGGATTTATTTTACAGGTAAGTATTTAGCTTTAAATAGGAATAATTTATTTAATAAGAGTTAATTTATTTCGTTAGATTTAAATTATATTTAATTTAGGGGGGTGTTAGTGTTAGGGTTAGACTTAGCTTTAGGGGTTAATCCATTTATTAGAATAGCGGCGAGATTCGGTCGGCAGATTAGGGGTTAATAATTGAAGTTAGGTGTCGGCGATGTTAGGGAGGGCAGATTAGGGGTTAATACTATTTATTATAGGGTTATTGAGGCGGGAGTGAGGCGGATTAGGGGTTAATAACTTTATTATAGTAGCGGTGAGATCCGCTCGGCAGATTAGGGGTTAATAAGTGTAGGCAGGTGGAGGCGACGTTGAGGGGGGCAGGTTAGGGGTTAATAAATATAATATAGGGGTCGGCGGTGTTAGGGGCAGCAGATTAGGGGTACATAAGGATAACGTAGGTGGCGGTCGGCAGATTAGGGGTTAAAAAAATTTACTAGAGTGGCGGCGATGTGGGGGGACCTCGGTTTAGGGGTACATAGGTAGTTTATGGGTGTTAGTGTACTTTAGAGCACAGTAGATAAGAGCTTTATGAACCGGCGTTAGCCCAGAAAGCTCTTAACTACTGACTTTTTTCTGCGGCTGGAGTTTTGTCGTTAGATTTCTAACGCTCACTTCAGACACGACTCTAAATACCAGAGTTAGGAAGATCCCATTGAAAAGATAGTATACGCAATTGACGTAAGGGGATCTGCGGTATGGAAAAGTTGCGGCTGAAAAGTGAGCGTTAGACCCTTTCCTGACTGACTCCAAATACCGGCGGTAGCCTAAAACCAGCGTTAGGAGCCTCTAACGCTGGTTTTCACGGCTACCGCCAAACTCCAAATCTAGGCCAATGTTTCTAAATGTGAATAATTAAAAACAAGTCAAGAGCCAAAGCTGTATCCTGCAACCAATATTTGCTGACATTGATAAAGTAATGTTTGTAGGTTTCTCCAGGCACAGATTATGTTAATATTGTTAATATTATGTTAATATTAATGTTTTTCCCCCTGACTTTTCATATCTTTCAGGAAATGCAGTTGTACCTGTTGCAAACTGTAATGTTAAAGAATATAACTCGAATCCCAAAGAACACATCCTGCTACTTGAGTACATCACTTACTGGAGAGATTACATAGAGAACGGCTGTCAGTCACCCAAGGGATGTCTGTATCTGAAAGACTGGCACATGCGCAGGTACACACCCTAATTAAATGCCAAGATACCCAGGTACACACCCTAATTAAACACCTAGATACCCAGGTACACACCCAAATTAAATGCCAAGATACCCAGGTGCACACCCTAATTAAACGCCAAAATACCCAGGTACACACCCTAATTAAATGCCCAGATACCCAGGTACACACCCTAAATAAACACCTAGATACCCAGGTACACACCCTTATTAAACACCTAGATACCCAGGTACAGACCCATTTTAAACACCTAGATACCCAGGTACACACCCAAATTAAATGCCAAGATACCTAGGTACACACCCTAATTATACGCCCAGATACCCAGGTACACACCCTTATTAAACACCTAGATACCCAGGTACAGACCCTTTTTAAATGCCAAGATACCCAGGTACACACCCTAATTAAACACAAAGATACCCAGGTACACACCCTAATTAAACGCCAAGATACCCAGGTACACAACCTAATTAAACGCCAAGATACCCGGGATCTCTTCACCACTCTTATTTTGTTCTTCAATAGCTTATATATGGGTATGAAATATTTTTCTGGTCACATTCAAATATTTTCTGGGTACAATTCTTTCTGATTATTAAAATAGTAAGGGACAGATAATAGTGGCTTTTTATTAATTTTTCATAAAATGAGTAGGTTAATGAGATTTAGAACCTGTAAGAAAATAATAATTAAACATAGTCTATCTTTTTATGAAGCTATTTCTGTAAATTGCAGTTGTTAACTAGGATTTTTTCTTTCATGTAATTAGCAAGAGTCCATGAGCTAGTGACGTATGGGATATACATTCCTACCAGGAGGGGCAAAGTTTCCCAAATCTCAAAATGCCTATAAATACACCCCTCACCACACCCACAATTCAGTTTTACAAACTTTGCCTCCTATGGAGGTGGTGAAGTAAGTTTGTGCTAGATTCTACGTTGATATGCGCTCCGCAGCAGGTTGGAGCCCGGTTTTCCTCTCAGCGTACAGTGAATGTCAGAGGGATGTGAGGAGAGTATTGCCTATTTTGAATGCAGTGATCTCCTTCTAGGGGGTCTATTTCATAGGTTCTCTGTTATCGGTCGTAGAGATTCATCTCTTACCTCCCTTTTCAGATCGACGATATACTCTTATTTATATACCATTACCTCTGCTGATTTTCGTTTCAGTACTGGTTTGGCTTTCTACAAATATGTAGATGAGTGTCCTGGGGTAAGTAAGTCTTATTTTCTGTGACACTCTAAGCTATGGTTGGGCACTTTGTTTATAAAGTTCTAAATATATGTATTCAAACATTTATTTGCCTTGACTCAGGATGTTCAACATTCCTTATTTTCAGACAGTCAGTTTCATATTTGGGATAATGCATTTGAATCAATCATTTTTTCTTACCTTAAAAATTTGACTTTTTTTTTTTCCCTGTGGGCTGTTAGGCTCGCGGGGGCTGAAAATGCTTCATTTTATTGCGTCATTCTTGGCGCAGACTTTTTGGCGCAAAAAATCTTTTCTGTTTCCGGCGTCATACGTGTCGCCGGAAGTTGCGTCATTTTTTACGTCCTTTTGCGCCAAAAATGTTGGCGTTCCGGATGTGGCGTCATTTTTGGCGCCAAAATGCATTTAGGCGCCAAATAATGTGGGCGTCTTATTTGGCGCAAAAAAATATGGGCGTCGCTTTTGTCTCCACATTATTTCAGTCTCAAATTTTCTTTGCTTCTGGTTGCTAGAAGCTTGTTTATTGGCATTTTTTTCCCATTCCTGAAACTGTCATTTAAGGAATTTGATCAATTTTGCTTTATATGTTGTTTTTTCTCTTACATATTGCAAGATGTCTCACGTTGCATCTGAGTCAGAAGATACTTCAGGAAAATCGCTGTCTAGTGCTGGAACTACCAAAGCTAAGTGTATCTGCTGTAAACTTTTGGTAGCTATTCCTCCAGCTGTTGTTTGTATTAATTGTCATGACAAACTTGTTAATGCAGATAATATTTCCTTTAGTAATGTACCATTGCCTGTTGCAGTTCCGTCAACATCTAAGGTTCAGAATGTTCCTGATAACATAAGAGATTTTGTTTCTGAATCCATCAAGAAGGCTGTCTCAGAGATTGATGCTGATAAATCTTCATATTTATTTAAAATGGAATTTATTCGTTCTTTACTTAAAGAAGTACTAATTGCTTTAGAAATTTAGGATTCTGGTCCTCTTGATACTAATTCTAAACGTTTAGATAAGGTCTTTAAATCTCCTGTGGTTATTCCAGAAGTTTTTCCTGTTCCTAATGCTATTTCTGAAGTAATTTCCAGAGAATGGGATAAATTGGGTAATTCATTTACTCCTTCTAAACGTTTTAAGCAATTATATCCTGTGCCGTCTGACAGATTAGAATTTTGGGACAAAATCCCTAGAGTTGATGGGGCTATTTCTACCCTTGCTAAACGTACTACTATTCCTACGTCGGATGGTACTTCGTTTAAGGATCCTTTAGATAGGAAAATTGAATCCTTTCTAAGAAAAGCTTATCTGTGTTCAGGTAATCTTCTTAGACCTGCTATATCATTGGCTGATGTTGCTGCAGCTTCAACTTTTTGGTTGGAAACTTTAGCGCAACAAGTAACAGATCATGATTCTCATAATATTATTATTCTTCTTCAACATGCTAATAATTTTATCTATGATGCCATTTTTGATAGTATCAGAGTTGATGTCAGGTTTATGTCTCTAGCTATTTTAGCTAGAAGAGCTTTATGGCTTAAAACTTGGAATGCTGATATGGCTTCTAAATCAACTCTACTTTCCATTTCTTTCCAGGGTAACAAATTATTTGGTTCTCAGTTGGATTCTATTATCTCAACTGTTACTGGTGGGAAAGGAACTTTTTTACCACAGGATAAAAAATCTAAGGGTAAGAACAGGGCTAATAATCGTTTTCGTTCCTTTCGTTTCAACAAAGAACAAAAGCCTGATCCTTCATCCTCAGGAGCAGTTTCAGTTTGGAAACCATCTCCAGTCTGGAATAAATCCAAGCCTTCTAGAAAAGCAAAGCCAGCTTCTTTTGTGCTTCCGACCTGGACTGTAATTTCAACAGATGCAAGTCTCACAGGTTGGGGAGCTGTGTGGGGATCTCTGACGGCACAAGGAGTTTGGGAATCTCAGGAGGTGAGATTACCGATCAATATTTTGGAACTCCGTGCAATTTTCAGAGCTCTTCAGTTTTGGCCTCTTCTGAAGAGAGAATCGTTCATTTGTTTTCAGACAGACAATGTCACAACTGTGGCATACATCAATCATCAAGGAGGGACTCACAGTCCTCTGGCTATGAAAGAAGTATCTCAAATTTTGGTTTGGGCGGAATCCAGCTCCTGTCTAATCTCTGCGGTTCATATCCCAGGTATAGACAATTGGGAAGCGGATTATCTCAGTCGCCAAACGTTACATCCGGGCGAATGGTCTCTTCACCCAGAGGTATTTCTTCAGATTGTTCAAATGTGGGAGCTTCCAGAAATAGATCTGATGGCGTCTCATCTAAACAAGAAACTTCCCAGGTATCTGTCCAGATCCCGGGATCCTCAGGCGGAAGCAGTGGATGCATTATCACTTCCTTGGAAGTATCATCATGCCTATATCTTTCCGCCTCTAGTTCTTCTTCCAAGAGTAATCTCCAAGATTCTGAAGGAATGCTCGTTTGTTCTGCTGGTAGCTCCGGCATGGCCTCACAGGTTTTGGTATGCGGATCTTGTCCGGATGGCCTCTTGCCGTCCGTGGACTCTTCCGCTAAGACCAGACCTTCTGTCGCAAGGTCCTTTTTTCCATCAGGATCTCAAATCCTTAAATTTAAAGGTATGGAGATTGAACGCTTGATTCTTGGTCAAAGAGGTTTCTCTGACTCTGTGATTAATACTATGTTACAGGCTCGTAAATCTGTATCCAGAGAGATATATTATAGAGTCTGGAAGACTTATATTTCTTGGTGTCTTTCTCATCATTTTTCTTGGCATTCTTTTAGAATTCCAAGAATTTTACAGTTTCTTCAGGATGGTTTAGATAAAGGTTTATCCGCAAGTTCTTTGAAAGGACAAATCTCTGCTCTTTCTGTTCTTTTTCACAGAAAGATTGCTAATCTTCCTGATATTCATTGTTTTGTAAAAGCTTTGGTTCGTATAAAACCTGTCATTAAGTCAATTTCTCCTCCTTGGAGTTTGAATTTGGTTCTGGGGGCTCTTCAAGCTCCTCCGTTTGAACCTATGCATTCATTGGACATTAAATTACTTTCTTGGAAAGTTTTGTTCCTTTTGGCGATCTCTTCTGCCAGAAGAGTCTCTGAATTATCTGCTCTTTCTTGTGAGTCTCCTTTTCTGATTTTTCATCAGGATAAGGCAGTGTTGCGAAATTCTTTTGAATTTTTACCTAAAGTTGTGAATTCCAACAACATTAGTAGATAAATTGTGGTTCCTTCATTATGTCCTAATCCTAAGAATTCTAAGGAGAAATCGTTGCATTCTTTGGATGTTGTTAGAGCTTTGAAATATTATGTTGAAGCTACTAAGTCTTTCCGAAAGACTTCTAGTCTATTTGTTATCTTTTCCGGTTCTAGAAAAGGCCAGAAAGCTTCTGCCATTTCTTTGGCATCTTGGTTGAAATCTTTAATTCATCATGCCTATGTTGAGTTGGGTAAAACTCCGCCTCAAAGGATTACAGCTCATTCTACTAGGTCAGTTTCTATTTCCTGGGCGTTTAGGAATGAAGCTTCGATTGATCAGATTTGCAAAGCAGCAACTTGGTCCTCTTTGCATACTTTTACTAAATTCTACCATTTTGATGTATTTTCTTCTTCTGAAGCAGTTTTTGGTAGAAAAGTACTTCAGGCAGCTGTTTCATTTTGAATCTTCTGTTTATGTTTTTCATTAAACTTTATTTTGGGTGTGGATTATTTTCAGCAGGAATTGGCTGTCTTTATTTTATCCCTCCCTCTCTAGTGACTCTTGCGTGGAAAGATCCACATCTTGGGTAATCATTATCCCATACGTCACTAGCTCATGGACTCTTGCTAATTACATGAAAGAAAACATAATTTATGTAAGAACTTACCTGATAAATTAATTTCTTTCATATTAGCAAGAGTCCATGAGGCCCGCCCTTTTTTGTGGTGGTTATGATTTTTTTGTATAAAGCACAATTATTCCAATTCCTTATTTTATATGCTTTCGCACTTTTTTCTTATCACCCCACTTCTTGGCTATTCGTTAAACTGAATTGTGGGTGTGGTGAGGGGTGTATTTATAGGCATTTTGAGGTTTGGGAAACTTTGCCCCTCCTGGTAGGAATGTATATCCCATACGTCACTAGCTCATGGACTCTTGCTAATATGAAAGAAATGAATTTATCAGGTAAGTTCTTACATAAATTATGTTTTTTTATTTCATTCATTTTTTTGTTCAAATCTTTAAAAATGCTGCTAATTTTAACTATTTCCCCTTTTTTCAGAGAGTTCCCAGGTCAAGACATATATCAAACTCCTAAATACTTTTCTTCAGACTGGTTAAATGAATATTGGGATGCCATTGAAGGAGATGATTATCGTTTTGTCTATATGGGACCCAAGGGTTCATGGTATGATTATCTGATTTGTATTATTCTAATAAATAGTAACACAATACAATATAAAACAGAGGTATTGGTAAATGCTGATGCACAGGAGTAGGACTTGGAAGATAAAATCTTGGACCCAACCATTAAGTGGTTAAAGGGACATAAAACCCACACTTTTTGCTTTTGTGATTCAGATACAGCATGCAATTTTAAACTGATTTAAAATGTATTTCTATTATTTAATGTGCTTAGTTCTCCTGGTATCCATTTGTTGAAAAGAATACCTAGATAGGCTCAGAAGCAGCAATTTAGTACTGAGAATTAGCTGCTGATTGGTTACTGCACATATATGTCTCTTGTCATTGGTTCAGCCATGTTTCAAATGTTTGAAAACTGGTAGCACTACTATAGTTTTCAAACTCACAGGGATCCTGCCACTTTAAATTGTTTGTGTGCCCTCATTTAATGAATCTTATGGCTTATAGGTGCTATGTATCACCATCAATATTTACTACTACAGTCTAAAGGACTGAAAAAAAGGATACTTGTTAATGGACCACTCAATACAGTAGAATTACATAATTCACAAGTGCATAATAAAAAGACAACAATTTAACATCTACTCTGTATTTGAAATAAGCAGTAGATTTGTTTTTAAATTTTTTTTTTGTTTTTTCCCATTTTCTTGCTCCCTGTATCATGTGACAGACATCAGCCAATCACAGACTAGCATACATATACCCTATGAGCTTCTGCACATGCTCAGTAGGATCTTGTTCCCCAGAAAGTGTGAATATAAAAACACTGTGCAAAATTTGATAAATTGGAAAGTGTCTTAAAACTGCTGCTCTTTCTGAATCATAAAAGTTTATTTTGACTTGAGTGTCCCTTTAAGCATTCAATTGATCCCTTAAAGTGCCATTAAACCCAAAAAAAAGATTTCATGATTCAGATAGAGAATACAATTTTAAGCAACATTCCAATTTACTTCTATTACCTAATTTGCTTCAATCTTTAGATATCCTTTGTTAAATAAATATCCATGCACATTCTCTGATCTTGATCCCTCAGGATCTAATAGTATAGTTTTATTAGGGACTGTTTTGTTAAACACCACACTCCTCAATCTCCAAGTTAGTGTAATTTAAAAAATCACTTGGATATTTATTAGTGTCTTAAAAGAGAATGAGATAAATTGTTTGGGAAAAATAACTTCTAAATCTCATTAGGTTCTCTTAAAGGGACAGTAAAGTTAAAATTTAACTTTCATGATTTAGATAGAGCACACACTTTTAAACAACTTCCCAATTTATTTATTAACAAAATAGCTTTGGGTTTTTTTGCATTCTTTATTGAAGAGTAAAACTAGGTAGGCTCAGAAGAGCTCAGGACTGTGCACGTGTCTTTAGTAGTCTATGGCAGCAGTGTTTTGCAACCTTATTTGTAGCTTTGTTATTCAATGTTGCAAAACACTGCTGAGAGTACTAAAGACACATGCACACTCCTGAGCTCTTCTGAGCCTACCTAGATTTACTCTTTAATTAAAGATACCAAAAGAACAAACAAATGTTATAATAGAAGTAAATTGGAAAATTGTTTAAAATTACATGCTCTATCTGAGTCATGAAACTTTAATTTTGACTTTTTTGTCCCTTTGAATGTGGTTAGCTATAAAGAAATGTGTAACAATCTTGCTGGATTGTGTTAGCAACATTAGCTTGGGCCGTAGCCCAGAAATCAGTGTTACAATTGTTACTACTCATGGATGTATTTAACTTGCTATTACAATTATTAGTGAGCCTTAAAGGGACACTGTACCCAAAACATTTATTTTGTGATTCAGATTGAGCATGAAATTTTAAACAACTTTCTAATTTACTCCTATTATCAAAGTTTCTTCATTCTCTTGGTATCTTTATTTGAAATGCAAGAATGTAAGTTTAGATGCCGGCCCATTTTTGGTGAACAACCTGGGTTGTCCATGCTGATTGGTGGATAAATTCATCCACCAATAAAATAGTGCTGTCCAGAGTACTGAAACCAAAAAAAAGCTTAGATGCCTTCTTTTTCAAATAATGATAGCAAGAGAATAAAGAAAAATTGATAATAGAGTTAAATTAGAAAGTTGCTTAAAATTGCATGCTCTTTCTGAATTACAAAAGAAAAAATTTGGGTACAGTGTCCCTTTAAATAAATATAGTTATAAATTACCTGCCTTGCTCTTAGGATCACCTAATATGTTCATCTAGCTCCCAGTTGTGCATTGCTGCTCCTTCAACAAAGGATATTAGGAGACTGAGGCAAATTTGATAATAGAAGGTAAATTGGAAAGTTGTTTAAAATCAGGTTCCCTATCAGAATCATCTATACTATAATTGCGTTTGTAATATCAGTCGCCGTTGGCAGTTGTGCACACATCCTCAATGGAATGTTGGCAGCACGAGGCAGCCAACAGAATGTTGGCTGCACGCGCAGCCAAAACAATTCACCATTTTTAATCGTGTACCTTCAATTCACTATCCAGTGTACGGCGGCGATCGTACTAAGAGGATCCTCCACGCTCCATGGCTCCGCTGTCGCCAGTCTTCAGTTCCAGGGTCACTGGTCTTCAGCTCCGCGGTCATCGGTGTTCAGCTCCGCCATCCGCTCCACGCCGGATGTTCCTGGAAGAAGAAAGAAGAGGTTGCCACTTGGAAGAAGACTTCACCGCATGGGACAGGACCTTCTCCGCCGGACTTCAGGAACGGTGAGTACCAACCTGGGGGTTAAACTTTTTTTTTATTTTTTTTATTTAGACTAGGGAGTGTATTTTGTAAAAGAGCTAAATGCACTTTTAAGGGCAATGCCCAACAAATGCCCTTTTCAGGGCAATGGGTAGTTTAGGTTTTTTAATGTTAGGTTTTTTATTTTGAGGGGTTTGGTGGTTGGGGAATTTTACTGTTAGTGGGGACTTTGTGTATTTTTAATGTAAAAGAGCTGTTTATCTTGGAGGAATGCCCTGCAAAATGCCCTTTTAAGGGTTACTGGTAGTTTATTCTTAGAGTAGGGGGTGTTTTTATTTTGGGGGGCTTTTTTATTTTCATAGGGATTAGGTATACTTTTTTAAACTGGTAATTTGTTTTTTTATGTTCTGTAATTTTAGCCTTTTTTATTTTTTGTAATCTTAGCTTTTTTTATTTTGTTTAACTTTAGTATTTTTTAGTTTAGGTAATTTGTGTTAATTTAGGGGGTGTTAGGTTAGGAGGCTTACGGCTAGAGTTCTGCGGCCAAAGGGGTGCGTTAGCTACGCATGCTTTTTTTTCCCCGCACCTTTTAAATACCGCTGGTATTTAGAGTTCACAGAAGGGCTGCGTTAGGCTCCAAAAAAGGAGCTTATAGCATATTTACCGCAACTGCAACTCTCAATACCAGCGTTGCTTACGGACGCGGCCAGCTTGAAAAACGTGCTTGTGCACGATTCCCCCATAGGAAACAATGGGACAGTTTGAGTTGAAAAAAAAACTAACACCTGCAAAAAAGCAGCGTTCAGCTCCTAACGCAGCCCCATTGTTTCCTATGGGGAAACACTTCCTACGTCTGCACCTAACACCCTAACATGAACCCTGAGTCTAAACACCCCTAACCTTACACTTATTAACCCCTAATCTGCCATCCCCGCTATCGCTGACCCCTGCATATTATTATTAACCCCTAATCTGCCGCTCCGTACACCTCCGCAACCTACGTTATCCATATGTACCCCTAATCTGCTGCCCCTAACACCGCGACCCCTATATTATATTTATTAACCCCTAATCTGCCCCCCACAACGTCGCCGCAAGCTACCTACAATATTTAACCCCTAATCTGCCGACCGTATCTCGCCGCTACTCTAATAAATGTATTAACCCCTAAAGCTAAGTCTAACCCTAACACCCCCCTAAGTTAAATATAATTTAAATCTAACGAAATAAATTAACTCTTATTAAATAAATTATTCCTATTTAAAGCTAAATACTTACCTGTAAAATAAACCCTAATATAGCTACAATATAAATTATAATTATATTGTAGCTATTTTAGGATTAATATTTATTTTACAGGCAACTTTGTAATTATTTTAACCAGGTACAATTTGCTAAAATAGTTAAAATAATTACAAAATTACCTGTAAAATAAATCCTAACCTAAGTTACAATTAAACCTAACACTACACTATCAATAAATTAATTAAATACAATACCTACAAATAACTACAATTAAATAAACTAACTAAAGTACAAAAAATAAAAAAGAACTAAGTTACAAAAAATAACAAAATATTTACAAACATTAGAAAAATATTACAACAATTTTAAACTAATTACACCTACTCTAAGCCCCCTAATAAAATAACAAAGACCCCCAAAATAAAAAAATGCCCTACCCTATTCTAAATTTAAAAAGTTCAAAGCTCTTTTACCTTACCAGCCCTGAAAAGGGCCATTTGCGGGGCATGCCCCAAATAATTCAGCTCTTTTGCCTGTAAAAAAAAACATACAATACCCCCCCCAACATTACAACCCACCACCCACATACCCCTAATCTAACCCAAACCCCCCTTAAATAAACCTAACACTAAGCCCTTGAAGACCTTCCTACCTTATCTTCACCATGCCGGGTTCACCGATCCGTCCTCCGAAGTCTTGATCCAAGCCTCCGAAGTCTTCATCCAAGCCCAAGCGGGGGCTGGCGATCCATAATCCGGCTGAAGTCTTCTATCAAGCAGCAGCTGAAGAGGTCCAGAAGAGGCTCCAAAGTCTTCATCCTATCCAGGAAGAAGAGGAGATCCGGACCGGCAACCATCTTGATCCAAGCGGCATCTTCTATCTTCATCCGATGACGAACGGCTCCATCTTGAAGACCTCCAGCGCGGATCCATCTTCTTCTTCCGACGTCCAACTGAAGAATGAAGGTTCCTTTAAGGGACGTCATCCAAGATGGTGTCCCTCGAATTCCGATTGGCTGATAGGATTCTATCAGCCAATCGGAATTAAGGTAGGAAAATTCTGATTGGCTGATGGAATCAGCCAATCAGATTCAAGTTCAATCCGATTGGCTGATTGGATCAGCCAATCAGATTGAGCTCGCATTCTATTGGCTGATCGGAACAGCCAATAGAATGCGAGGTCAATCTGATTGGCTGATCCAATCAGCCAATCGGATTGAACTTGAATCTGATTGGCTGATTCCATCAGCCAATCAGAATTTTCCTACCTTAATTCCGATTGGCTGATAGAATCCTATCAGCCAATCGGAATTCGAGGGACGCCATCTTGGATGACGTCCCTTAAAGGAACCTTCATTCTTCAGTTGGACGTCGGAAGAAGAAGATGGATCCGCGCTGGAGGTCTTCAAGATGGAGCCATTCGTCATCGGATGAAGATAGAAGATGCCGCTTGGATCAAGATGGTTGCCGGTACGGATCTCCTCTTCTTCACGGATAGGATGAAGACTTTGGAGCCTCTTCTGGACCTCTCCAGCCGCCGCTTGATAGAAGACTTCAGCCGGATTATGGATCGTTAGCCCCCGCTTGGGCTTGGATGAAGACTTCGGAGGCTTGGATCAAGACTTCGGAGGACGGATCGGTGAACCTGTCATGGTGAAGATAAGGTAGGAAGATCTTCAGGGGCTTAGTGTTAGGTTTATTTAAGGGGGGTTTGGGTTAGATTAGGGGTATGTGGGTGGTAATGTTGGGGGGGTATTGTATGTTTTTTTTTACAGGCAAAAGAGCTGAATTATTTGGGGCATGCCCCGCAAATGGCCCTTTTCCAGGCTGGTAAGGTAAAAGAGCTTTGAACTTTTTTAATTTAGAATAGGGTAGGGCATTTTTTTTATTTTGGGGGTCTTTGTTATTTTATTAGGGGGCTTAGAGTAGATGTAATTAGTTTAAAATTGTTGTAATATTTTTCTAATGTTTGTAAATATTTTGTTATTTTTTGTAACTTAGTTCTTTTTTATTTTTTGTACTTTAGTTAGTTTTTTTAATTGTAGTTATTTGTAGGTATTGTATTTAATTAATTTATTGATAGTGTAGTGTTAGGTTTAATTGTAACTTAGGTTAGGATTTATTTTACAGGTAATTTTGTAATTATTTTAACTATTTTAGCTATTAAATAGTTCTTAACTACTTAATAGCTATTGTACCTGGTTAAAATAATTACAAAGTTGCCTGTAAAATAAGTATTAATCCTAAAATAGCTACAATATAATTATAATTTATATTGTAGCTATATTAGGGTTTATTTTACAGGTAAGTATTTAGCTTTAAATAGGAATAATTTATTTAATAAGTTAATTTATTTCGTTAGATTTAAATTATATTTAACTTAGGCGGGTGTTAGTGTTAGGGTTAGACTTAGCTTTAGGGGTTAATACATTTATTATAGTAGCGGTGTGGTCCGGTCGGCAGATTAGGGGTTAATAATTGTAGGTAGGTGGAGGTGACGTTGGGGGCGGCAGATTAGGGGTTAATAAATATAATAAAGGGGTCGTCTGTGTTAGGGGCATCAGATTAGGGGTACATAGGTATAATGTAGGTTGCGGCGGTGTACGGAGCGGCAGATTAGGGGTTAAAAAAATATGCAGGTGTCAGCGATAGCGGGGGCGGCAGATTAGGGGTTAATAAATATTATGTAGGGGTCGGCGGTATTAGGGGCAGCAGATTAGGGGTACATAGGGATAACGTAGGTGGCGGCAGTGTACGGAGCGGCAGATTAGGGGTTAAAAAAATTTAATAGAGTGGCGGCGATGTGGGGGGACCTCGGTTTAGGGGTACATAGGTAGTTTATGGTTGTTAGTGTACTTTAGAGCACAGTAGTTAAGAGCTTTTAGCCCAGAAAGCTCTTAACTACTGACTTTTTTCTGCGGCTGGAGTTTTGTCGTTAGATTTCTAATGCTCACTTCAGCCACGACTCTAAATACCGGCGTTAGAAAGATCCCATTGAAAAGATAGGATACGCAATTGGCGTAGGGGGATCTGCGGTATGGAAAAGTCGCGGCTGCAAAGTGAGCGTTAGACCCTTTCCTGACTGACTCCTAATACCAGCGGGCGGTAAAAACCAGCGTTAGGAGCCTCTAACGCTGGTTTTGACGGCTTCCGCCAAACTCTATATCTAGGCCTTAGTAATTTAATTAGTTATTTGCGTTGTGGGTTTTGGCGGTTTAAGGGGTTAATAGGTTAATTAGGTTTATTGCGATGTGGGGGTTTTGCGGTTTAGGGGTTAATAGGGTAATTAGGTTTTCTTGCGATGTGGGGGTTTTGCGGTTTAGAGGGTAATAGGTTAATTATGTTTAGTGCGATGTGGGGGTTTTACAGTTTAGGGGTTAATAGGGTAATTAGATTTATTGCGATGTGAGGGTTATGCGGTTTAGAGGTTAATAGGGTAATTTTATTAATACCACATAGACTGCCCTCTGGGCAGGCTTACCAACTAGTAATAGAAAAATTTGGTTTGTTTTTTTTAATGTATAACTAAACAAGCAAAGAGGTTAAAAAACGAGAGGTGTAAACGAAAAAAAAACTTTTTTTGAATTAATCATTCATTAAGAAAATATTTTTTGTTTTTGTTTATTTGATATTCATTAAGGGGTTTGTTTATAATTAGTTTAACAAAATTCATATTTACTATTTCCTATGAGAAACAACTTTAGTACAGCAGACTAACAGCTTTATAGCAGCGTAAACATAAAGTGCCATAAAACAGGTTGAGATCTGTGCATATTCTAAAAGGGCTAATTAAAGGGACACTGTACCCAAAAATTTTCTTTCATGATTCAGATTGAGCATGACATTTTAAGCATCTTTCTAATTTACTCCTATTATCAAATTTTCTTCATTCTTTTGGTATCTTTATTTGAAATGTAAGAATGTAAGTTTAGATGCCGGCCCATTTTTGTGAACAACCTGGGTTGTCCTTGCTGATTGGTGGATAAATTCATCCAACCAATAAAAAAGTGCTGTCCAGAGTACTGAAACCAAAAAAAAGCTTAGATGTCTTCTGTTTCAAATAATAGCAAGAGAACGAAGAAAAATTGATAATTGGAGTTAATTAGAAAGTTGCTTAAAATGTCATGCTCTTTCTGAATTACAAAAGAAAAAATTTGGGTTCAGTGTCCCTTTAAGTAAAACTAGTTTGCATAAAAAAATGTTTGAACATTGCTGGCAAGAATTTAAACATTTTTTTTCAAAAATAAGAAAAATGACTTACATAGCTGTGCTTTCTGGAGTAGACTGATCCCACCCCCCTTATCAGTGTTTAACATCAGAAACACAGGCATTGTATTTTAACTAAGTTCACATCAGCTTATTTGCTTTTAGGCATGCTCCAGCAGATAATAACTGTTAAAGTCTTGCATTCTACCAAAAGCTAAGGTGGATATATGTAGATATGTATAAAATGAGTTGTGTGGGGGGAGTTAGAGCTGTACAATTCGGACACTTAAAAGAAAGGGTTAATGATGAGGCACTGCAGTATAAATGTGCAGGTAAAGTAATTAAAGTACATATTATTATATTTTGTCTCTATCCCAACTTGTGTTATGTCCTTTAAACCTTTATTTGAGCTTTTTTTTAGATATATTTATTTTTTACTTTTTGTTCCAGATCTCCAAGACTTATACTGTTGGAAAGGTTAGGCGATTTTCTTTCCAACGGGTCTTGGGGGTCTGTAGCTGCTTAGATGCCTGAGATACAGGCTTCTAAGCAGCATGCCCCCTTTTCCCTATATTGTCTATTGTTAATTTTAAATAAAGTTGCGCAGTGACGTCATGTCACCGTGCGAATCGTGAAGCCCCGGCAATGCTTCTCAGTATTCACACCAGATCGCTGGTGTGGGAGTAGGTGGGAGCCCCCAGATTGCCCTCAAGGTGGGTGAGCGCTAGCGACAACTCTGAGCCGTCATCAGCACCTGACTGGGACAATTTGCGATGACTCGTTAAAGTAGTAGCTAGTGATAATGCTACAAGCCAGCAGCAGCACAAAAAGGACTGGCTAAGAACAAAAGTGAAGCTTATATATTTATTGACTGGAACTGGAATCAGTGAATTAACAAAGAAATAGCTCAAATCATTATTGAATAGTGTAGATTTGAACTTTCAAAGCTGTATAATCCATATATATATATATATATATATATATATATATATATACTATATATATATATCAGTTTTATCACTAAACACCCAATATAATACAAATTTCTTTTTCATATATATTTTTTTGATAAGATAGTCTCTCTTTTTTCTTTTTCTTTTTTTTTACATCTTCTAAGGCATCTGTTCTAATAATAATGGCAGAATTGTGATCTAAAAGAAAAAACAATAAGTATTGCTGCTCCTGGGCCTACTTAGATATGTTTTTCAACCAAGGATAGCAATAGAACAAAGTAGATTAGAAAGTTGTTTACATGCTCTATCTGAATCATGAATGATTAATTCTGACTTTACTGTCCCTTTAAGTTTTGGTAAGGGGTAAAGGTATGCGTACATTTAAAATATGTTGCAACTCTTCACTGAAATTAAAGTTTTGTGTAGTTTGCAAGTTTTGAAACACCTAAAGAGCCAATTAACTGCAGTCGCACAGCCCCGCTAATCACCAGCTGTATTTAGCTTAGCATCTTGCAGTGCTTGTGGCACCTTCTCTGAACTTTAATCCCTTTGCAGGGATTAAACGCTTAGAGCGCAAACTTGAATGTCCTTTTAAAGTGCAGTGAAAAAAACAACATATTATTTGTGTTGGTAACAGAAAAAGCACTGAAAGTGATGTTAAAAAACCCAACATATTATTTGTGTTGTAACAGAAAAAGCACTGAAAGTGATGTTAAAAAAACCAACATATTATTTGTGTTGTAACATAAAAAGCATTGAAAGTGATGTTTAAATGCAGAGTGCAAAGTATAAAATTTATTCAACACGGGGTGATTTTTGATAATTTGACATTTATATTGTATTTGTATTATTGTTCATACTATAAAATCTGTTATTATTACTACACAAACAAGATAAGGAAAACAATTTTAACAAAAATGACTTGTGTGTGTATGTATAGGACACCTTTCCATGCTGATGTGTTTAGATCCTACAGCTGGTCAGCTAATGTTTGTGGTCAGAAGAAATGGATTCTCTTTCCAGCTGGCCAAGAAGAGTATCTAAGAGATTGTCATGAGAATTTACCGTTTGACATAACTTCATCTTGCCTTCAAGATAAAAGCATTTACCCAAATGCCAGCAAGTGCTGCCAACCCATTGAGGTCATACAGGAAGCGGGGCAGATAATCTTTATTCCTAGCGGGTGGCATCACCAGGTATACAATATGGTAAGCAGGACATATCTTGGAGACATTTTTGTTTTTGATAGGGCAATGTATGAATGTGTTCATAAGAAATTTGTCTTAAGACAGAAAGAAAAACAAGAGACATAGCAGAAGCAGGCAGATATATATATATATATATATATATATATATATATATATATATATATATATATATATATATATAATGTGTGTGATGTGCAGTCACTAGAGGCAGGTGAAGCAGGGCTTCACCTCTCATGGGCAAAAATATATTTTTTTTATTGACTTTTTCCTCACAGCTACATGTTGTGCAATGGAGAGGCACAAGCAGGTCTGCCCACCATTACACAACATGCTGCGGCACCTACTGGATTAAAGTGGTTAAGATCATTGCATGGCCCATAAGTGCTTATTTGAGGCAGTCCTATTTGGGCTGACCCAGTCCAGTGAGAGGCATTAGTAAGTGGAACTTAGGGTTGGGGCTGGATGTTAAATCATATAAAAAAACAAAAACAGAAAAAAACAACTTTAATTTATTTTGTTGCTGTCCTGTGAAGCTGCCAGCTTTGATAAAGTGAAAAAGAGAGTTCAGTACTTCCCCTCCAAGTGCAGTGGAATGTGCCACTGTCACTTCCTTACAGAGCAGGAAGAGATGCAGACTTGCAGTGTTTTAGCTACATTTTATTGAAGTAAGTTCTGCAACCTTAGATTTTGCTTAGTGAAAATTATAATTTTTTTTTTTTTTTTTTTTTTTGAGTTTCAAAAGAACTTTATTTATCGTATCATGCTTACAAGTAAGAATATGCACAAAATGAGAAAAGGAAACAAAACAGAAACAAAATTAATAATTCGAGGACTCAAAACGTCCTCTAGGTGATCTGTAAACACATAATTTGAAATGTATAGTGAGTAATTCAAAAGGATTCCGCATATACAGAGGTTAGTTAAAACACATAATGGGGTTTTGTGACGCGGATGGGGGAGAACCGGGGGATTCCCGCCCAGGAGAGAAAGGAGGGGGGGATAGAAGAATAGGAGTAAGAAGGGTAGAGGAGAAGAAGAGGATTTGAGGACTATGTCGTCATTCTAGAGTGGGTATGTCGTCAGGGAGGCAATTGAATCTGGTCAGGTCTATCTCTAGCTCTGGCTCCCTGGTCTGGCCAAAAGGGCTAAGAGGGAGAGAGAACGTTAGGTCTCCAAGTTGTGTCATAAGTGGCTTTCCAATCGGCCCATATAAGCTCGAATAGGTCAGAGTTGCCTAGGTTATAAAATATGCTTTTTTCCATAGTGTATAGGTAGGCCATATAGGAGCAGACTCTCGACCAGCTGGGAGGGGACTCCGACTTCCAGTCAGAGGCTATCAGGTGTTTGATGGACATAAAAAGGTAAATACTTATGCCAGCATGGTGTTTGGGGATGGAATTAGTACCTATGTGTAGGAGGGCTACTGCGGGGGAGCTACGTAGGGAGATTCCTAATTTGGGAAGGGCTCTGAAACATTTAAGCCATAGGGGGCGTATTTTGGGACATTCCCACCAAATATGTAGGGAGTCCCCTCTCTGGCCACAACCTCTCCAGCAGTACGGGGATGCGCTAGGAAATATTTTAGCTAGCCTGGTGGGCACATAGTACCAGTGAGCTACCAACTTATAATAAGTTTCAAAAAGGGTGATGCAATGTATAGTTTTTTTAGTTCGTTCAAGCGCTTGTTCCCAGTCAATTGCTGTGAATGATCTGTCCAGCAGAGATCCCCACTTTACAAGGTGGGGAGCCAGGTCTGAGTTTAGTTCAGAGTTCAGCAGAGTGTAATGCCTGGAGAGGGGTTTGTGAAGCCTCTCTCCCTCTTTCCAGGTGGTCTCCCACAAGGTTAGAGGCCGATTTAACTGAGGCTTAAAGCCCCAGGAGGTCAAGAAGTTTTTAATCCTGAAATATTCAAATTTCAGAATATGGGGCAAGGCTCCGTCTACTCCCAACTGTGAATCAGGTTTAAATCCACATTCCGATGGCGGGAGCCAGAGGTCCGAGACCATCTGTATTCCTATTTGGGACCATTTAAATGGATGGGCATCCTGTAGCCCTACTAATAGGCCAGGCAAGGAGGCTATGGGAGAGGGGTGGGGAGCGACCTGTCTAGAGTGGCGGATTTTATCCCAAAATTGCAGGCATTCCCGAATAATAGGGTTTACAAGGGACAAGTCCCTGCGACAATGTGCAGGCGTCCAAATCAGGTCACGTAGAGTTAGGTTGAAGGGCAAGGAGGCCTGCTCAATAGACTTCCATTTAGAGGAAGACCGTGAGACTCCCCATTGAGAGACATGGGTGAGCATGGCTCCCTCATAATATTTTACTATCGAGGGAGAGCCCAAACCTCCTTGTGACCGAGGCAACTGTAAGACTCTCTGCGCCACCCTTGGGGGTTTACCCTGCCATATGTGTTTAGTAACCTCACTCTGAAACTGTAGTAGAATGTGCCTGGGGACTTTGATTGGTAGACAACGGAATAAGTATGTGAGTCGAGGTAGGAAGGACATCTTTAGGGCAGCGATCCGTCCAAGCCAAGAGACTTGGGAGAGGTTCCACTTCTCACTGAGGGAACGGAGGTCTGTCAGCAAGGGGAGGTAGTTGTCCCTGATAACCCGGGGGAAGTCGTTGGACAGTTTGACTCCCAGATGGGTCACTGAAGATTCCGACCATTTATACGGGTATGTAATCTTTAAGGGGGCTATATACGAGTTCTGGAATCCTTGGGTGTAAATCTCAGTTTTAGAGATATTTAGTTTATAATGAGAGTGAGCACCAAATTCCCTGATTAACAGTAAAAGTCTAGGGAGGGTGGTCGCGAGATCAGATGAGAACAGGGTAATGTCGTCAGCAAATAAGGCTATGTTGTGTTTGGTGCCACATAGGGTGATTCCACTCATAAGCGGGTCAAGTCTGATTTTTTTCTGCTAACGGCTCGATGGCCAAAGCAAAAAGCAGGGGTGATAGGGGACAACCCTGTCTGGTCCCGTTGGAGATTTGAAAAGGGGGAGTTTGGAAACCAAGACCCTTTACCGTGGCGGAGGGAGTAGAATATAAGGCTTTGATTGCGCCTAAAAGGGAACTTGGGAATTTAAGGGTGTTAAGTACTTCCCACAGGAATTGCCATCTCACCCGATCAAAGGCCTTTTCTGCATCTAATGATATAATCGCTAAGGGTTTGTTCATACTGGACGACAGAGTCATAATATTCAAGAGTCGTCTAGTATTATCCGGACCCTCCCTTTTAGGGATAAATCCCACCTGGTCTGGGTTGATTAGACAGGGGAGAAGGTTGGCAATACGATTAGCTAGAATTTTAGAAAAAAATTTTATGTCAGTATTGATTAGTGAAATTGGCCTGTAACTGGCACAAAGAGAGGGGTCTTTACCAGGTTTTAATATAGTTACAATAGTGGCTACGAGGAATTCACTCTTGAATTTACCCTCTTTCCTAGCTAAATTAAAGAGTCTAAGGAGTAGGGGGGAGATTTCTTGGTTATAAGTTTTATAAAAGTGTACTGGGAAGCCATCTGGTCCAGGTGATTTGAATGATTTAGAATTTTTAATAACTTGTTGAACTTCTCTAAGAGAGAATGGCGAATTTAGAGTATCACTTTGATCGGGTGAGAGGGACGGAAGGTTTAGAGATTTTAGGTACTCACGAATGGAATCTTCCGGGGTTACGGGGGGGTTCTCGGATTTTTCTATATTGTATAGTTTGGAGTAAAACTCAGCAAAAGATTCCCCTATGCGCGAGGGTATTTTAAGGAGAGAGCCTTCCCTAACAATGCCATGTATACGTGAGATACTAGTTCTATTCCTGAGTTTACTGGCTAAAAGGGTGTCCGCCCTGTTGCCCTTATAGAAGTATAGTTGTTTGAGTTTAGTGAGGTTTTCCTGTGTTCTAGTTGGGAAATATGGTTTTTAATATCGGTTATTTGGGTCGTTAGAGGGGTAGAAGGGTTTACTCTATTTTGGCCTTCAAGTTCTCTAAGCTTAATGTGAGACTGAGCCAGCGAGAGACCCGCTTGCCTTCTAATTCTAGCTTGTTCAGATATCATGAAGCCTCTTATGGTTGCTTTAGCAGCTCCCCATAGGGTATCGTCAGCTACCTGTGCCCGGTCGTTAGTTTTAAGGAAATGCCCAATTTTCCGCGTGAAGTTTCTCTCTAAAAGGAACATCCTGCAGTAAGTTGTGAGGCATGCGCCAGGAGGGTCTAGAGCGAGTGGTATTGGAAGAGATGAGGTCGGTGATAACGCAGTCGTGGTCTGACCAGTGGCAGATATGGATAGCCGTATTAGTAACTAGGTCTAGAGAATCTGCTGTGGAGAAAATGTAGTCGAGACGTGAATATTGTCGATGTGAGTGTGAATAGTGCGTGTAGTCTCGGTCTTGGGTGTGGATAGACCTCCAGATATCAAAGAACCCTGAACCCGCCATGAGGGTACGGAAGTTCGCTGCCAGTCGTTCATTAGGGGAAGGGGCCCCAGCCTGGCCAGAGAATGTTCTGTCCAGCCTGGGCTCCCAGGTCATATTGAAATCGCCCGAGATAATAACCCTACCTTGTTGGTGTTGGGAGATGACATGGAGTATGTGTTTGAGGCACTTAGGTTGATGAGTGTTGGGTAGGTAAACTGATACAAGTGTGTAGAGCACATGGTTGATGTTACAAATTAGGATGATATATCTAGCTTGTGGGTCTCTAACGGTCAGGATTGGTTCAACGGCTAGTCTCCTATGAAGGAGAATTGCAGTACCTCTGGCTTTTTTAGTGAAGGGAGCATACTCAATATGTGTATAATCCCTGGAGGAAAGTCTAATCGGTTCGTCCTTGAGCCAATGTGTCTCCTGTAGGAACACCACATCAGGGTTGTGGTGTTTCAGAGAGCGCAATAGAAGACTTCTCTTAAAGGGAGTGTTGAGTCCTCTAACATTTTGGGTAAGAAACCTCAGGGGAGAGCCTGTCATAAATAGTAATGATTAAGAATTGGAACCGGGGAGTCAGAGTTTCTGGGTCTGGGGGACAGAAAGGGGGAGAGAGAGAGGGAGGGTAAGTGAGTAGAGAAGGAAGGCACTAAGGAGTGCCTCTGGTGTGGTGGAAATAGTCCACCTCAGGTGAGCCCTAGAGTGGGCTTCAATTGGGGGGTTGAGAAAACAACTCCGGAGCTAGCACAACGGAGCAGAAACGTCAGCCCCGCTCTAAGAGTAAATTTATCTAAGTATAAAGTGCTTAAACCTAAACAGATGCAAAACAGCAAGTAACATAATTTATCATAACTTATAATATATAACTTATTCCATAAGTAAACATTTTAACGGCTCAATAGGTCTCACTGCGGCCCCACCCTAGCCAAGGTGTAGGCCAAGCAGAGAGAACCATCAGGGGAGACCCTAGGGTCAACAAACCTCTAAACCAGGACATGTGATTTCCTGAAAATTATAATTTAATGAATGTGGTTTAGTGTTTTTTGTTTTTTTTTACTCTTTTACAGCAGTTTAAGGATTGTTTTTGTATTTTGTTTACTCAAACTTTACACCTTAGCAGCTTGCCTCTGTACTCCACACTAGTTTATAGTCTCACTTTCTGAACTCTCTGTAGCTCTGCTGTTTTATTACTTAAAAATGCAGTGGTCCCTCTCCCCCCCATTGTGTGTGTGTGTCTCTATCTATCCATCTCTCTCCTTATGTGTCATTCTCCCCCATGGTCTCTTTCTCTCTCTGTCTCTCTTCCTCCCCCTCTTACTCTCTCATCCCTTATATGTCTCTCTCTTTCTCTAACCCTCTGTGTGTGATTGTGTCTCTCTCTTTCTCTCTCTCTAACCCTCTGTGTGTGATTATGTCTCTATCTCTAACCCTCTGTGTGTGATTGTGTCTCTCTCTCTCTCTCTCTAACCCTCTGTGTGTGATTGTGTCTCTCTCTCTTTCTCTCTCTCTCTAACCCTCTGTGTGATTGTGTCTCTCTCTTTCTCTCTCTCTCTCTAACCCTCTGTGTGTGAGTGTGTCTCTCTCTCTTTCTTTCTCTCTCTCTCTAACCCTCTGTGTATGATTGGTATGATTGTGTCTCTCTCTCTTTCTCTCTCTCTCTGACCCTCTGTGTATGATTGCGTCTCTCTCTCGTTCTCTCTCTCTCGTTCTCTCTCTCTCGTTCTCTCTCTCTAACCCTCTGTGTGTGATTGTGTCTCTCTCTCTTTCTCTCTCTCTCTCACCCTCTGTGTATGATTGTGTCTCTCTCTCTTTCTCTCTCTCTCTAACCCTCTGTGTGTGATTGTGTCTCTCTCTCTTTCTCTAAGCCTCTGTGTGTGATTGTGTCTCTCTCTCTTTCTCTAACCCTCTGTGTGTGATTGTCTCTCTTTCTCTCTCTCTAACCCTCTGTGTGTGATTCTCTCTCTCTCTCTCTCACCCTCTGTGTGTGATTGTGTCTCTCTCTCGTTCTCTCTCTCTCTAACCCTCTGTGTATGATTGTGTCTCTCTCTCTTTCTCTCTAACCCTCTGTGTGTGATTGTGTCTCTCTTTCTCTTTCTCTCTCTCTAACCCTCTGTGTGTGATTGTGTCTCTCTCTCTTTCTCTAACCCTCTGTGTGTGATTGTCTCTCTTTCTCTTTCTCTAACCCTCTGTGTGTGATTGTCTCTCTCTCTCTCTAACCCTCTGTGTGTGATTGTCTCTCTCTCTCTCTAACCCTCTGTGTGTGATTGTGTCTCTCTCTCTTTCTCTCTCTCTCTAACCCTCTGTGTATGATTGTGTCTCTCTCTCTTTCTCTCTAACCCTCTGTGTGTGATTGTGTCTCTATTTATCTCTCTCTCTCTAACCCTCTGTGTGTAACTCTCTCTCTCTCTCTATCCCTCTATCCCTCTGTGTGTGATTGTGTCTCTCTCTCTTTCTCTCTCTAACCCTCTGTGTATGATTGTGTCTCTCTGTCTTTCTCTCTCTCTCTCTCTCTCTCTCTCTCTAACCCTCTGTGTGTGATTGTGTCTCTCTTTCTCTAACCCTCTGTATGTGATTGTATCTCTCTCTCTTTCCCTCTTTCTCTAACCCTGTGTGTGATTGTGTCTCTCCTTCTTTCTCTTTCTCTCTCTCTACCCCTCTGTATGTGATTGTGTCTCTCTCTTTCTCTCTCTCTCTCTCTCTAACCCTCTGTGTGTGATTGTGTGTCTCTCTCTCTCTCTAATCCTCTGTGTATGATTGTGTCTCTTTCTCTCTCTCTCTCTAACCCTCTGTGTGTGATTGTGTCTCTCTTTCTCTCTCTCTCTAACCCTCTGTGTGTGATTGTGTCTCTCTTTCTCTAACCCTCTGTATGTGATTGTGTCTCTCTCTCTCTCTCTTTCTCTCTCTCTAACCCTCTGTGTGTGATTGTGTCTCTCTTTCTCTCTCCCTCTCTCTCTAACCCTCTGTGTGTGATTGTGTCTCTTTCTCTCTCTCTCTCTCTCTAACCCTCTGTGTATGATTGTTTCGCTCTCTCTCTTTCTCTGTCTCTCTAACCCTCTGTGTGTGATTGTGTCTCTCTTTCTCTCTCTCCAACCCTCTGTATGTGATTGTGTCTCTCTCTTTCTCTCTCTCTAACCCTCTGTGTGTGATTGTGTCTCTCTCTCTTTCTCTCTAACCCTCTGTGTCTCTCCCCCCCATCTCTCTCTCCCTCTCCCCCAGAGTGCTTTTCTGTGTTTCTTTCTACCTTTTATTTATTTAATTAATGAATTGGTAGTGCCATCTGAGGATGTGGCTTTATTTAAAAGGGTGGGGTCAAGCGCCCCACCATCTTTACATTTCACCAGCCGCCACTGGATCAAGACATTTTTATATTTACTGAATAATGAAATAATCTATAAGCATAATTTGCAGCATTAAAGTAAAAAGTATGTTTTAAACATATTTTAATGGGCATGGATTTCTAGATCTCATAATCGGAGCAAGCATTTGGTTATCTGGCAAGAGTTTCTGTTACAATCCTTTAGACTAAAATCAGATGTTTACTAAGTTGACCAGTTTTCCAAGACACCATTTAAAGGGACATGAAACCCATATGTTTTCTTTCATGATTTAGAAAGAGCATGCAAATTTAAATAACTTTCCAATTTACATCTAATATCTAATTTTCTTCATTCTTGTGATATCCTTTGTTGAAAATCATATCTAAATATTCTCAGTAGCTGCTGATTGGTGGCTGCACATAGATACCTCATGTGATTGGCTCACCCATGTGCATTGCTATTTCTTCAACAAAGGATATCTAAAGAATGAAGGCGTATCCTAGCCACTGCCTCACCAGCCTCTGACGTCACCGCACGTCACATATGAAGCAAGCCGGAGATAAATGGCACAATTATCTAAAGGGCTCTGGACTTCTGGGCTTGTAATATTCTCTAAGACATCTCACTGCTACCATGAAGCCCCTGTTGATGTTCTGTAAAGGCAGTTTTTACTAAACATGTGCATTCGGATCCTTCATAAGGATCCAAATGCAGAAGAAGGCGGCCACTTGTGGCATTTGGCTACTTTTAGGGCCAGATTTATTCTTCTGAAAGTGCAACACACTAAGACCTGTACAAATCCAGATCTCAGAGTGTTGATCTTTCACAAGAATAAATTCAACTCCAAAAAGAGACAAATGCCACGAGCGACCACCTTCTTCCGCATTTGAATCCTTCGTTAGAGCATTTTTCTTTTTGTGCTTGTATGTCCCTTTAACGAGGCAGTGTTAATAATGAGTTAGCTAAGAGCATGAAATTCCACATAAACCATTACTTTAACATGTAGTTACAAATCGTGATCAGAGACAGCCAAATGACTGTATTTATAGAGCTACACCCCTGCACTTAGTGATTCGAGAGTATATACTTTGTTTCTCCAACATAGGTGTGTCCGGTCCACGGCGTCATCCTTACTTGTGGGATATTCTCTTCCCCAACAGGAAATGGCAAAGAGCCCAGCAAAGCTGGTCACATGATCCCTCCTAGGCTCCGCCTACCCCAGTCATTCTCTTTGCCGTTGTACAGGCAACATCTCCACGGAGATGGCTTAGAGTTTTTTAGTGTTTAACTGTAGTTTTTCATTATTCAATCAAGAGTTTGTTATTTTCAAATAGTGCTGGTATGTACTATTTACTCAGAAACAGAAAAGAGATGAAGAGTTCTGTTTGTATGAGGAAAATGATTTTAGCAACCGTAACTAAAATCCATGGCTGTTCCACACAGGACTGTTGAGAGCAATTAACTTCAGTTGGGGGAACAGTGTGCAGTCTCTTGCTGCTTGAGGTATGACACATTCTAACAAGACGATGTAATGCTGGAAGCTGTCATTTTCCCTATGGGATCCGGTAAGCCATGTTTATTACGATCGTAAATAAGGGCTTCACAAGGGCTTATTTAGACTGTAGACTTTTTTGGGCTAAATCGATTCATTATTAACACATATTTAGCCTTGAGGAATCATTTTATTTGGGTATTTTGATATAATAATATCGGCAGGCACTGTATTTGACACCTTATTTCTTAGGGGCTTTCCCAAAGCATAAGCAGAGTCTCATTTTCGCGCCGGTGTGGCGCACTTGTTTTTTGAGAGGCATGGCATGCAGTCGCATGTGAGAGGAGCTCTGATACTTAGAAAAGACTTCTGAAGGCGTCATTTGGTATCGTATTCCCCTTTGGGTTTGGTTGGGTCTCAGCAAAGCAGATACCAGGGACTGTAAAGGGGTTAAAGCTTAAAACGGCTCTGGTTCCGTTATTTTAAGGGTTAAAGCTTCCAAATTTGGTGTGCAATATTTTTAAGGCTTTATGACACTGTGGTGAAAATTTGGTGAATTTTGAACAATTCCTTCATGTTTTTTCGCAATTGCAGTAATAAAGTGTGTTCAGTTTAAAATTTAAAGTGATTACATTTAAATTTAAGTTGGAACATCTCCGCATTTTGCTTAAGGAGGTATTATCCACTCTGGATGATTGTGAAAATTTGGTCATCCCAGAGAAACTATGTAAAATGGACAAGTTCCTAGAGGTGCCGGGGCTCCCAGAAGCTTTTCCTATACCCAAGCGGGTGGCGGACATTGTTAATAAAGAATGGGAAAGGCCCGGTATTCCTTTCGTCCCTCCCCCCATATTTAAAAAATTGTTTCCTATGGTCGACCCCAGAAAGGACTTATGGCAGTCAGTCCCCAAGGTCGAGGGAGCGGTTTCTACTTTAAACAAACGCACCACTATACCCATAGAGGATAGTTGTGCTTTCAAAGATCCTATGGATAAAAAATTAGAAGGTTTGCTCAAAAAGATGTTTGTTCAGCAGGGTTACCTTCTACAACCCATTTCATGCATTGTCCCTGTCACTACAGCTGCATATTTCTGGTTTGATGAACTGATAAAGGTGCTCGATAGTGATTCTCCTCCTTATGAGGAGATTATGGACAGAATCAATGCTCTCAAATTGGCTAATGCTTTCACTCTAGACGCCACTTTGCAATTGGCTAGGTTAGCGGCTAAGAATTCTGGGTTTGCTATTGTGGCGCGCAGAGCGCTTTGGTTGAAATCTTGGTCGGCTGATGCGTCTTCCAAGAACAAGCTACTAAACATTCCTTTCAAGGGGAAAACGCTGTTTGGTCCCGACTTGAAAGAGATTATCTCTGATATCACTGGGGGTAAGGGCCACGCCCTTCCTCAGGATCGGCCTTTCAAGGCAAAAAATAGACCTAATTTTCGTCCCTTTCGTAAAAACGGACCAGCCCAAGGTGCTACGTCCTCTAAGCAAGAGAGTAATACTTCTCAGGCCAAGCCAGCTTGGAGACCAATGCAAGGCTGGAACAAGGGAAAGCAGGCCAAGAAACCTGCCACTGCTACCAAGTCAGCATGAAATATTGGCCCCCGATCCGGGACCGGATCTGGTGGGGGGCAGACTCTCTCTCTTCGCTCAGGCTTGGGCAAGAGATGTTCTGGATCCTTGGGCGCTAGAAATAGTCTCCCAGGGTTATCTTCTGGAATTCAAGGGACTTCCCCCAAGGGGGAGGTTCCACAGGTCTCAGTTGTCTTCAGACCACATAAAAAGACAGGGTTCTTACATTGTGTAGAAGACCTGTTAAAAATGGGAGTGATTCATCCTGTTCCATTAAGAGAACTAGGGATGGGGTTCTACTCCAATCTGTTCATAGTTCCCAAAAAAGAGGGAACGTTCAGACCAATCTTAGCTCTCAAGATCTTAAACAAATTTCTCAAGGTCCCATTGTTCAAGATGGAAACCATTCGAACTATCCTTCCTTCCATCCAGGAAGGTCAATTTATGACCACGGTGGATTTAAAGGATGCGTATCTACATATTCCTATCCACAAGGAACATCATCGGTTCCTAAGGTTTGCATTCCTGGACAAACATTACCAGTTTGTGGCGCTTCCTTTCGGATTAGCCACTGCTCCAAGGATTTTCACAAAGGTACTAGGGTCCCTTCTAGCGGTGCTAAGACCAAGGGGCATTGCAGTAGTACCCTACCTGGACGACATTCTGATTCAAGCGTCGTCCCTTCCTCGAGCAAAGGCTCACACGGACATCGTCCTGGCCTTTCTCAGATCTCACGGCTGGAAAGTGAACGTGGAAAAGAGTTCTCTATCCCCGTCAACAAGGGTTCCCTTCTTGGGAACAATTATAGACTCCTCAGAAATGAGGATTTTTCTAACAGAGGCCAGAAAAACAAAACTTCTGGACTCTTGTCGGATACTTCATTCTGTTCCTCTTCCTTCCGTAGCTCAGTGCATGGAAGTGATCGGGTTGATGGTAGCGGCAATGGACATAGTTCCTTTTGCGCGCATTCATCTAAGACCATTACAACTGTGCATGCTCAGTCAGTGGAATGGGGACTATACAGACTTGTCTCCAAAGATACAAGTAAATCAGAGGACCAGAGACTCACTCCGTTGGTGGCTGTCCCTGGACAACCTGTCACAAGGGATGACATTCCGCAGACCAGAGTGGGTCATTGTCACGACCGACGCCAGTCTGATGGGCTGGGGCGCGGTCTGGGGATCCCTGAAAGCTCAGGGTCTTTGGTCTCGGGAAGGATCTCTTCTACCGATAAATATTCTGGAACTGAGAGCGATATTCAATGCTCTCAAGGCTTGGCCTCAGCTAGCGAGGACCAAGTTCATACGGTTTCAATCAGACAACATGACGACTGTTGCGTACATCAACCATCAGGGGGGAACAAGGAGTTCCCTAGCGATGGAAGAAGTGACCAAGATTGTTCTATGGGCGGAGTCTCACTCCTGCCACCTGTCTGCTATCCACATCCCGGGAGTGGAAAATTGGGAAGCGGATTTTCTGAGTCGTCAGACATTGCATCCGGGGGAGTGGGAACTCCATCCGGAAGTCTTTGCCCAAGTCACTCAGCTGTGGGGCATTCCAGACATGGATCTAATGGCCTCTCGTCAGAACTTCAAAGTTCCCTGTTACGGGTCCAGATCCAGGGATCCCAAGGCGGCTCTAGTGGATGCACTAGTAGCACCTTGGACCTTCAAACTAGCTTATGTGTTCCCGCCGTTTCCTCTCATCCCCAGGCTGGTAGCCAGGATCAATCAGGAGAGGGCGTCGGTGATATTGATAGCTCCTGCGTGACCACGCAGGACTTGGTATGCAGATCTGGTGAATATGTCATCGGCTCCACCTTGGAAGCTACCTTTGAGACGAGACCTTCTTGTTCAGGGTCCGTTCGAACATCCGAATCTGGTTTCACTCCAGCTGACTGCCTGGAGATTGAACGCTTGATTTTATCGAAGCGAGGTTTCTCAGATTCTGTTATCGATACTCTTGTTCAGGCCAGAAAGCCTGTAACTAGAAAGATTTACCACAAAATTTGGAAAAAATATATCTGTTGGTGTGAATCTAAAGGATTCCCTTGGGACAAGGTTAAGATTCCTAGGATTCTATCCTTCCTTCAAGAAGGATTGGAAAAAGGATTATCGGCAAGTTCCCTGAAGGGACAGATTTCTGCCTTGTCGGTGTTACTTCACAAAAGGCTGGCAGCTGTGCCAGACGTTCAAGCCTTTGTTCAGGCTCTGGTTAGGATTAAGCCTGTTTACAAACCCTTGACTCCTCCTTGGAGTCTCAATTTAGTTCTTTCAGTTCTTCAGGGGGTTCCGTTTGAACCCTTACATTCCGTTGATATTAAGTTATTATCTTGGAAAGTTTTGTTTTTAGTTGCAATTTCTTCTGCTAGAAGAGTTTCAGAATTATCTGCTCTGCAGTGTTCCCCTCCTTATCTGGTGTTCCATGCAGATAAGGTGGTTTTACGTACTAAACCTGGTTTTCTTCCAAAAGTTGTTTCTAACAAAAACATTAACCAGGAGATTATCGTACCTTCTCTGTGTCCGAAACCAGTTTCAAAGAAGGAACGTTTGTTGCACAATTTGGATGTCGTTCGCGCTCTAAAATTCTATTTAGATGCTACGAAGGATTTTAGACAAACATCTTCCTTGTTTGTTGTTTACTCAGGTAAAAGGAGAGGTCAAAAAGCTACTTCTACCTCTCTCTCTTTTTGGATTAAAAGCATCATCAGATTGGCTTACGAGACTGCCGGACGGCAGCCTCCCGAAAGAATCACAGCTCATTCCACTAGGGCTGTGGCTTCCACATGGGCCTTCAAGAACGAGGCTTCTGTTGATCAGATATGTAGGGCAGCGACTTGGTCTTCACTGCACACTTTTACCAAATTTTACAAGTTTGATACTTTTGCTTCTTCTGAGGCTATTTTTGGGAGAAAGGTTTTGCAAGCCGTGGTGCCTTCCATTTAGGTGACCTGATTTGCTCCCTCCCTTCATCCGTGTCCTAAAGCTTTGGTATTGGTTCCCACAAGTAAGGATGACGCCGTGGACCGGACACACCTATGTTGGAGAAAACAGAATTTATGTTTACCTGATAAATTTCTTTCTCCAACGGTGTGTCCGGTCCACGGCCCGCCCTGGTTTTTTTAATCAGGTCTGATAATTTATTTTCTTTAAACTACAGTCACCACGGTACCATATGGTTTCTCCTATGCAAATATTCCTCCTTAACGTCGGTCGAATGACTGGGGTAGGCGGAGCCTAGGAGGGATCATGTGACCAGCTTTGCTGGGCTCTTTGCCATTTCCTGTTGGGGAAGAGAATATCCCACAAGTAAGGATGACGCCGTGGACCGGACACACCGTTGGAGAAAGAAATTTATCAGGTAAACATAAATTCTGTTTTTTTATTGAAAATGTTTCAAAATAATACTAAGGTTGTTACAATTATTAAAACATTCTACTTCAGAATAATCTCAAATATTCAGAAATAAACTCCACACTGCCAACCAGAATAGACTCAACTGAAACACTTGAGCTTCAAAGGAGAGCCACAAGGACCAAGACAGTTCGCCATACGATCGACTAAAATTATTTCAGTGTCAGGATGTATTCTTCCCAGAAAAAACACATGGATAAATTATTATCTAGGTGTTTAATTCATATTAATATTTCTCTAGAGATAATGTAGAGGTTACTGTGACTCTCTGTTCTGATACACCAGGGGCAGCTATTCTTTTCTAGTTTCTGGGTATTAGTTGCTTAGCACAATTTATCATGAGATATATTAGGTTGCATTGTAATTGAGGTGGTTTATTGAATATAAATAAAAGGGGGTTGATAGTTTAATTGTTACTACTTTCTCCTTGTCCCATTCCCTTCGTTTTCCTCACTTGTAGTATCACACCACTCCCTTCAACTCTCTTTCCATGTAATCCTCTCACCAAACTCCACAGAAGCATTGTCACTAGATCAGCACCATCTCTCAAATACTCTCAAACCTCTGCTCTCTTTCATCTCCTCCTTTTCCTTCCCTGATCGATCTATCTGTCACTACAACTCCACTTTTACATCAGTTTTTGACAATTTGGCACCTCATACCATAACTAGGAAGTCACATACTCATCCTCAGCCCTGGCATACTCCTCTGACACGCCACCTACACAGATGTTCCCACACTGCTGAGTGACATCGGAGAAAATATTGGTGTTCAGCTGATTTTCTTAACTATGAGTTCATCTTGAACTCCTATTACTTTTGTACTTAACCTCGCTAAGCAAGACTACTTCTCTGCTCTTATCTCTTCTCTTTCTCCAAAGCCACAGCATCTGTTCTCCACTTTCAATACCCTTCTCCACCCACCTCCTACTTCAACTTCTCTCTCTGCTCAAGATTTTGTCAGCCACTTCAACAACAAAATGTATTCCATTTGAAACAAAATGATTTCTCAAACTACTACCAGTTTCAAACCCCATCAACAGCTTGAAATAATCCAAAACCCACAAACTCAGCTCCTTTGTCCCTGTTACTGAGGAATAAGTGTGTATTGTCCTCTCGCCTCACTACCTGCCCCCTCAATCCCATCCCTTCACAGCTACTACCCTCCCTCTCTCCTACCCTTACCCCTATCCTCATACAGATCTTCACCCTCTCCCTCAGCACTAGTATAGTTCCCTATTCTCTTAAACATGCACTAGTTACACCTATCCTAAAAAACCCTCTCTCGATCCAACCTCCCCATCCAACTCCCACTCTATTTCAGATACTCCACCTTGTCTCAAACTTCTTGGAAAGCTAGTATATACACATTTATCACATTTCCTAACATTAAACTCCCTCCTTGACCCACTACAATCTGGATTCCACCCCCAACACTCCACAGAGACAGCAATTGTCAAGGTTACTAATGACCTGCTTACAGCAAGATTGAAAGGCCACTTCTATCTGCTTATCCTTCTTGATCTGTCTGCAGCCTATGATAATGTTCACCACTCTCTTTTGCTCCAAACCCTCCAATGCTTCGGCTTTTTTGATGCAACCCTCTCATGGTTCTCCTCCTAGCTGTCTAACCGTACCTTTAGTGTAGCCTTCTCTGGTGCTTCCTCTGCCCCTCTACCACTTTCTGTTGAGGTACCACAATGCGTTGTCCTTGGCCCCTTCTCTTCTCTATCTATACCTCATTATTAGGTTCCTTAATTAGGTCCCACAGTCTTCAATATAAGTTGTATGCTGATGACACCCGAATCTATCTTTCTGTACCAGACCTATCCCCTTCCTTGCTAACTTGTGTCTCTAACTGTCTTTCTCATATTTCATCATTGTTGTCCTCTCACTACCTTAAGCTAAATCTTTACAAAACGGAGCTCCTTATCTTCCTCCCTTCTTACAAAATCCCCACCCCCCAGCTTTTTATAACTGTTGATAATAGAATCATGACCCCAACCCACACACTTGATGACTTTATGGTCAGATCTCTCTTTCACTCCTCACATCCAGTCTTTAGCATAGCTCCTGCCACTTCCACCTTAAAAACATCTCCAAAATGTGCCACTTGCTTACACAAGACACAATTAAGATATTAATTCACTCATAATTCTTGCCTTGACTATTGCAACTCTATCCTCTCTGGTCTACCTAGTTGCTGTCTATCTCCTTTACAGTCCATAATGAATGCCTTTGCCAGGCTGATCTTCCTTACATGTCGCTCTTCTTCTGCTGCACCTCTTTGCCAATCCCTTCACTGGCTGCCTCTAGAATTAAACACAAAATTCTGATACTGGCATTCAAGGCCCTCAATGACTCTGCTTTCCCCTATATCTAAGACCTTGTCACCAGATACTTTACCTCCCATCCCCTTTGCTCTATTCGCGACCTCCTCCTCTTCTCTTGTCACCTCCTCACATTCCCATCTACAGGACTTCTCCAGATTGTCCCCTGTTTTGTGGAACTCTCTGCTCTGCCTCGCTCCAGAAGATGTTCCACTAATTTTGAAAGTTTCAAGCGCTCTTTAAAGACTCTACGGTTCAGGGATGCATGCAATATGCTCTAACCTCAGTTCCTCTACTCTTTTGTTATCTCTGTTAGCATGTAAGCCTACAAGCCCAGTTGTTTGTCGATCAGATTCATGGGAACTAGCGTGCAACAGTGCAACGCTTGTCAGGGCTCTCTACCCACTTTTTCCCTATAAATGTTACCTGCATTTTATACTTTTGTTTATAGCACTGTGGAATCTGTTGGCACTATGTTTTCATGTATTTCTTTTCAGGAAGACACTATTTCCATCAACCATAACTGGGTAAATGGCTGTAACGTGTCATTTATGTGGAAATTTCTCCAGGAGGAGCTAAGGGCAGTCCAGCAGGAGATTGGTGAATGGAAGGAGACAATGGAAGACTGGCATCATCATTGCCAGGTAGCAGCATTTTATAATTGGCTATTTTGTTTAAAGGGACAGTCTACACCTTAGTCATCTTAAAGTATTACCTTAGATTAAGCTGCAAATAGCCTGCTGCACCCCTTTCTATATAATGCAGCAGGAACAGTAAAAAAGTTGCCAAGCTCCCCCCACTGATGACATCACGATTGTGGCTGCATCTAGGCACTCTGCTGAATAGCATTGACAGTCTGTTGAATCCAACTAGTGAGCCTTTTGTGATTGGACACCATATGCAGCCCAGATTGTGATGCCATCAGTGGGCGAAGCATGGCAGCCATTTCAAAGTGGTCAGAAACAATATTCATTGGCAATTTTTTTACCTTTCCTGCTGCATGATATAGAAAGAGGTGCAGGAGGCTATTTGCAGCTTAATCTAAGGTAAGACTTTAAAATGACTAAGGTGGATACTGTCCCTTTAATGAATAAAACAGTAGGGAGAGAATTGAACAAAGAAACAAGTTGCTCTAAACTTTCTTTTTTGTATGTTTGTTTCTAATAGCGGCATATTGCAGTGTTTTTTTGTTACTGTAGATGATAATATAGAGATTCTGAAACAAATAAAACCAAACATGACTGTAATTATATCAAATAAATGTTTACTGAAAGGCTAGCAGTGCTGTCACCTTACAAGATTGTGATACAATAGTTTACCATTCATTGCATTTAGCAGTATCTCTAATGTGGCCTTTAAATCTAACGTCTCCCTTATATCTAACGTCTCCCTTATATCTAATGTCTCCCTTATATCTAACGTCTCCCTTATATCTAACGTCTCCCTTATCTCTAACATCTCCCTTATATCTAACGTCTCCCTTATATCTAACGTCTCCCTTATCTCTAACGTCTCCCTTATCTCTAACGTCTCCCTTATATCTAACATCTCCCTTATATCTAACGTCTCCCTTATATCTAACGTCTCCCTTATATCTAACGTCTCCCTTATATCTAACGTCTCCCTTATATCTAACGTCTCCCTTATATCTAACGTCTCCCTTATCTCTAACGTCTCCCTTATATCTAACGTCTCCCTTATATCTAACGTCTCCCTTATATCTAACTTCTCCCTTATATCTAACGTCTCCCTTATATCTAACGTCTCCCTTATATCTAACGTCTCCCTTATATCTAACGTCTCCCTTATATCGAACGTCTCCCTTATATCTAACGTCTCCCTTATATCTAACGTCTCCCTTATATCTAACGTCTCCCTTATCTCTAACGTCTCCCTTATCTCTAACGTCTCCCTTATCTCTAACGTCTCCCTTATCTCTAACGTCTCCCTTATATCTAACGTCTCCCTTATATCTAACGTCTCCCTTATATCTAACGTCTCCCTTATATCTAACGTCTCCCTTATCTCTAACGTCTCCCTTATATCTAACGTCTCCCTTATATCTAACGTCTCCCTTATATCTAACGTCTCCCTTATATCTAACGTCTCCCTTATATCTAACGTCTCCCTTATCTCTAACGTCTCCCTTATCTCTAACGTCTCCCTTATCTCTAACGTCTCCCTTATCTCTAACGTCTCCCTTATCTCTAACGTCTCCCTTATCTCTAACGTCTCCCTTATCTCTAACGTCTCCCTTATATCTAACGTCTCCCTTATATCTAACGTCTCCTTTATATCTAACGTCTCCCTTATCTCTAACGTCTCCCTTATCTCTAACGTCTCCCTTATCTCTAACGTCTCCCTTATCTCTAACGTCTCCCTTATCTCTAACGTCTCCCTTATCTCTAACGTCTCCCTTATCTCTAACGTCTCCCTTATATCTAACGTCTCCCTTATATCTAACGTCTCCCTTATATCTAACGTCTCCCTTATATCTAACGTCTCCCTTATATCTAACGTCTCCCTTATATCTAACGTCTCCCTTATATCTAATGTGACCCTTTATCTCTAACGTGGCCGTCATCTGTAACGTTGCCCTCATCTCTAACGTGGCCCTCATCTCTAACGTGGCCCTCTTCTCTAACATGACCCTTATCTGTAACATGGCCCTTATCTCTAACTTGGCCCTTCCTGTGATTCTTATGCCTCTAGCCTTTTATCTTTGAATGTGCACCTTGCTGTACCCAGCAGCTGATTGGCTGCAGCAGTGAGATCAGTGAAGGGGAGCATAAAAAAACAACACTCCAACTATGTGGGTAAAGGAGGAAATATTGCAAAGCATACATGCAATTACAAGGTGTAGACAGACAAACTTGTTTTTCAGTTCCACTGTAATTCCCCCCTAAGATTCTTTTACACCATCCCTAAAAGGCAGCAAAATTGATATTTCAATGCAGAGTGTTAAAGACAGAAACCAGCTTCAGTGTCAGGTTGAGAAATGACTTAGCAGTGAACGGGTTAAATACAATCTGCCTTTAAAGTCACGTTAAACACTAAATACACTTTAAAAGTATAGTATTGGGGTTAGTCTCTGCCTCCCTCTAGTTATGGGTCCTGCCATGTTTAAACCTAGCTTTCACTACATTCCAGTGCTGACGTATTGCATGTGTGCAGCAACTCTCTTCTGATATCTGTGGTGAAGCCTAGCACCCATAATTCTAGTTAGGTGGGTGAAATGTATATAGTGTTTAATGTCCCTTTAAAGGGACATTAAACACTAAGGCCTAGATTTAGAGTTCGGCGGTAGCCGTCAAAACCAGCGTTAGAGGCTCCTAACGCTGGTTTTGGCCGCCCGCTGGTATTTGGAGTCAGTGATTAAAGGGTCTAACGCTCACTTTACAGCCGCGACTTTTCCATACCGCAGATCCCCCTACGCCATTTGCGTAGCCTATCTTTTCAATGGGATCTTTCTAACGCTGGTATTTAGAGTCATTTCTGCAGTGAGCGTTAGAGCTCTAACGACAAGATTCCAGCCGCCTGAAAAAAGCAGGAGTTAAGAGCTTTCTGGCTAACGCCGGTTCATAAAGCTCTTAACTACTGTACCCTAAACTACACTAACACCCATAAACTACCTATGTACCCCTAAACCGAGGTCCCCCCACATCGCCGCCACTCGATTAAAATTTTTAACCCCTAATCTGCCGACCGCCACCTACGTTATACTTATGTACCCCTAATCTGCTGCCCCTAACCCCGCCGACCCCTATATCATATTTATTAACCCCTAACTTGCCCCACACAACGTCGCCGCAAGCTACTTAAAATAATTAACCCCTAATCTTCCGACCGCAAATCGCCGCCACCTACGTTATCCCTATGTACCCCTAATCTTCTGCCCCTAACATCGCCGACCCCTATGTTATATTTATTAACCCCTAATCTGCCCCCCACAACGTCGCCGACACCTACCTACACTTATTAACCCCTAATCTGCCGAGCGGACCTGAGCGCTACTATAATAAAGTTATTAACCCCTAATCCGCCTCACTAACCCTATCATAAATAGTATTAACCCCTAATCTGCCCTCCCTAACATCGCCGACACCTACCTTCAATTATTAACCCCTAATCTGCCGACCGGAGCTCACCGCTATTCTAATAAATGTATTAACCCCTAAAGCTAAGTCTAACCCTAACACTAACACCCCCCTAACTTAAATATAATTTTTATCTAACAAAATAAATTAACTCTTATTAAATAAATGATTCCTATTTAAAGCTAAATACTTACCTGTAAAATAAACCCTAATATAGCTACAATATAAATAATAATTATATTATAGCTATTTTAGGATTAATATTTATTTTACAGGTAACTTTGTATTTATTTTAACCAGGTACAATAGCTATTAAATAGTTAAGAACTATTTAATAGTTACCTAGTTAAAATAATTACAAATTTACCTGTAAAATAAATCCTAACCTAAGATATAATTAAACCTAACACTACCCTATCAATAAAATAATTAAATAAACTACCTACAATTACCTACAATTAACCTAACACTACACTATCAATAAATTAATTAAACACAATTGCTACAAATAAATACAATTAAATAAACTATCTAAAGTACAAAAAATAAAAAAGAACTAAGTTACAGAAAATAAAAAAATATTTACAAACATAAGAAAAATATTACAACAATTTTAAACTAATTACACCTACTCTAAGCCCCCTAATAAAATAACAAAGACCCCCAAAATAAAAAATTCCCTACCCTATTCTAAAATACAAAAGTTACAAGCTCTTTTACCTTACCAGCCCTGAACAGGGCCCTTTGCGGGGCATGCCCCAAGAATTTCAGCTCTTTTGCCTGTAAAAAAAAACATACAATACCCCCCCCCCCAACATTACAACCCACCACCCACATACCCCTAATCTAACCCAAACCCCCCTTAAATAAACCTAACACTAAGCCCCTGATGATCTTCCTACCTTGTCTTCACCATGCCAGGTTCACCGATCCGTCCTGGCTCCAAGATCTTCATCCAACCCAAGCGGGGGTTGGCGATCCATAATCCGGTGCTCCAAAGTCTTCCTCCTATCCGGCAAGAAGAGGACATCCGGACCGGCAAACATCTTCTCCAAGCGGCATCTTCTATGTTCTTCCATCCGATGACGACCGGCTCCATCTTGAAGACCTCCAGCGCGGATCCATCCTCTTCTTCCGACGACTAGACGACGAATGACGGTTCCTTTAAGGGACGTCATCCAAGATGGCGTCCCTCGAATTCCGATTGGCTGATAGGATTCTATCAGCCAATCGGAATTAAGGTAGGAATTTTCTGATTGGCTGATGGAATCAGCCAATCAGAATCAAGTTCAATCCGATTGGCTGATCCAATCAGCCAATCAGATTGAGCTCGCATTCTATTGGCTGTTCCGATCAGCCAATACAATGCGAGCTCAATCTGATTGGCTGATTGGATCAGCCAATCGGATTGAACTTGATTCTGATTGGCTGATTCCATCAGCCAATCAGAAAATTCCTACCTTAATTCCGATTGGCTGATAGAATTCTATCAGCCAATCGGAATTCGAGGGACGCCATCTTGGATGACGTCCCTTAAAGGAACCGTCATTCGTCGTCTAGTCGTCGGAAGAAGAGGATGGATCCGCGCTGGAGGTCTTCAAGATGGAGCCGGTCGTCATCGGATGGAAGAACATAGAAGATGCCGCTTGGAGAAGATGTTTGCCGGTCCGGATGTCCTCTTCTTGCCGGATAGGAGGAAGACTTTGGAGCACCGGATTATGGATCGCCAACCCCCGCTTGGGTTGGATGAAGATCTTGGAGCCAGGACGGATCGGTGAACCTGGCATGGTGAAGACAAGGTAGGAAGATCATCAGGGGCTTAGTGTTAGGTTTATTTAAGGGGGGTTTGGGTTAGATTAGGGGTATGTGGGTGGTGGGTTGTAATGTTGGGGGGGGGGGGTATTGTATGTTTTTTTTTACAGGCAAAAGAGCTGAAATTCTTGGGGCATGCCCCGCAAAGGGCCCTGTTCAGGGCTGGTAAGGTAAAAGAGCTTGTAACTTTTGTATTTTAGAATAGGGTAGGGAATTTTTTATTTTGGGGGTCTTTGTTATTTTATTAGGGGGCTTAGAGTAGGTGTAATTAGTTTAAAATTGTTGTAATATTTTTCTTATGTTTGTAAATATTTTTTTATTTTCTGTAACTTAGTTCTTTTTTATTTTTTGTACTTTAGATAGTTTATTTAATTGTATTTATTTGTAGCAATTGTGTTTAATTAATTTATTGATAGTGTAGTGTTAGGTTAATTGTAGGTAATTGTAGGTAGTTTATTTAATTATTTTATTGATAGGGTAGTGTTAGGTTTAATTATAACTTAGGTTAGGATTTATTTTACAGGTAAATTTGTAATTATTTTAACTAGGTAACTATTAAATAGTTCTTAACTATTTAATAGCTATTGTACCTGGTTAAAATAAATACAAAGTTACCTGTAAAATAAATATTAATCCTAAAATAGCTATAATATAAATGTAATTTATATTGTAGCTATATTAGGATTTATTTTACAGGTAAGTATTTAGCTTTAAATAGGAATCATTTATTTAATAAGAGTTAATTTATTTCGTTAGATAAAAATTATATTTAACTTAGGGGGGTGTTAGTGTTAGGGTTAGACTTAGCTTTAGGGGTTAATACATTTATTAGAATAGCGGTGAGCTCCGGTCGGCAGATTAGGGGTTAATAATTGAAGGTAGGTGTCGGCGATGTTAGGGAGGGCAGATTAGGGGTTAATACTATTTATGATAGGGTTAGTGAGGCGGGTTAGGGGTTAATAACTTTATTATAGTAGCGCTCAGGTCCGGTCGGCAGATTAGGGGTTAATAAGTGTAGGTAGGTGTCGGCGACGTTGTGGGGGGCAGATTAGGGGTTAATAAATATAACATAGGGGTCGGCGATGTTAGGGCAGCAGATTAGGGGTACATAGGGATAACGTAGGTGGCGGCGGTTTACGGAGCGGCAGATTAGGGGTTAAAAGTGTAATGCAGGGGTCAGCGATAGCGGGGGCGGCAGATTAGGGGTTAATAAGTGTAAGGCTAGGGGTGTTTAGACTCGGGGTACATGTTAGAGTGTTAGGTGCAGACGTAGGAAGTGTTTCCCCATAGGAAACAATGGGGCTGCGTTAGGAGCTGAACGCTGCTTTTTTGCAGGTGTTAGGTTTTTTTTCAGCTCAAACAGCCCCATTGTTTCCTATGGGAGAATCGTGCACAAGCACGTTTTTGAGGCCGGCCGCGTCCGTAAGCAACTCTGGTATCGAGAGTTGTATTTGCGGTAAAAATGCTCTACGCTCCTTTTTTGGAGCCTAACGCAGCATTTGTTTTAACTCTCGATACCAGAGTTAAATTTATGGTGCGGCCAGAAAAAAACCCGCGGAGCGTTAACAGCCCTTTTACCGCCAAACTCCAAATCTAGCCGTAAATAAATTATTGATAGATTATTGTATTTATAGCAAATATTAGCCTGATAATAATATATACTGTTCATGTATTTTTTTTTAAATGTCATTAGTTGTTTAAATATTAAAACAATAATGGTAACATTTTAATGTCCATAAAGCAGTGGGCGTTGCCATATTGAAACTTAAAGGGATACTGAACCCAAATTTTTTTCTTTCGTGATTCAGATAGAGCATGACATTTTAAGCAACTTTCTAATGTACTCCTATTATCAATTTTTCTTCGTTTTCTTGCTATCTTTATTTGAATAAGAATGCATCCAAGCTTTTTTTGGGGTTCAGCACTCTGGACAGCACTTTTTTATTGGTTGATGAATTTATCCACCAATCAGCAAGGACAACCCAGGTTGTTCACCAAAAATGGGCCGGCATCTAAACTTACATTCTTGCATTTCAATTAAAGATACGAAGAGAATGAAGACAATTTGATAATAGGAGTAAATTAGAAAGTTGCTTAAAATTTCATGCTCTATCTGAATCACAAAAGAAAAAAATTGGGTTCAGTGTCCCTTTAAGTTTCTCTTTCTGCTAAGGCCAATTAGTAACAGTTATAAATAGCTTGCTAGTGTGCAACCAATGACTGTGGAATACAGCTGTGTCTGCACTACCACTTTTAATAGAAACTTAGGAGGCCTACAATATTCAGAATTAAATTACAAGAAAAGGCCACACAAAAAATAATGAAAGTATATTGCAAATTTGTTTTGCTACTTATAATTAAACAATTTGAGCTAGATTACAAGTGAAGCGCTAATTTATTGCGCGCCTGTAAACGATCAAATGCGCCTGTTAACTGGTGTGCGATAACCAGCCATTACAAGTGCCTGGTTATTGCCATTGCGAGCTCTTGGTAGCAATTTGCACTCAGAAAATTAACTAGAAATCAGATTTTCAAAAAATGCCCCAATTGCACCCAAAGTAAAGAGAATAAAGACAGCAAAAAAGCAGTCATAAGGGGTTAAAGTTGGCGGTGGAGGGTATTAGAAAAAGAAACGGCACTTAAAAGTGCCTTTACATAGCAGTCTATGGGAACTGTGTGTTCCCTGTAAATATATATGCTTAAATACATATATATTTATGTGTTAATGTGTGTATTTAGCTCCCAGATCCTAAGCCTAGCTAGGTTTGCTTTTCAACAAAGGGTATCAAAAGAACAAAGCAAATTAGATCGTAGAAATAAAATTTGAAAGTTGTTTAAAATTGTATGCTCTATCTCAATGATGGCAGAACATTTTGGGGTTTCATGTCCCTTGAAAGGGACAGTAAAGTCAAGATTGTACTTTTGTAGTTCAGATATAGAGATTGCAATTTTAAACAACTTTTCCGTTTAACTTGTTCTGTTGATATCCTTTGTTGAAGAATAAACCTAGATAAAATGTATAGAGAAGTTTCCGAGTGTGCACGTGTCTTTAGAATTCTAGCAGTAATTGCACATATAAACACATAAACATATATGTATATATTCATATACATATATATTTACAATCTGCTGCCCATCGCTGTGCGACTTACCTCCTTTGCTGCGTTAGTTCTCATGTCATGTCTGACGGCATGAGAACGTGGCTCCTATTGGAGCCTATGGAAGCACTCTCTCGTGCAATGTAAACGATAGGTCCGTTCGCATTGCACCTAGCGGAAGCAATATTTTGTGCTCAACTTATAATATAGCCCTTTATATTAATATTTCAAAGTTTTTAATGTCCCTTTACATATTTTTGAATTGTATGCCTACTAACCACCTAAAGCCAATTCAAATATGTTGGTTAGGATACTTGTAATCTTTACTTCTTATTGTAAAAACAAACAAGTCTTAATTAAAGTTTTTGTTGAATGTGATGCTAATACCAAGGCGATATGTTTACAGCTTCAGCGCCATCTATGTTTCTTTGTGTAAAAGTAAGAATGACAATGTTACAAGAGTCGCAGTTTCAACATTTCTTTTTCTCTGCTATATCCTGCAGCTTCTGGTTAACTTAATGCATCCCTAACGTTATAACTATCTCAGCCATACAGATCCCCAAAAGCCAGCATGTCAGGACAATGTATACCTACCATTACGCATATCATTTCTCCTTTATGTTTTTGTACACAGTCTTCCTAACCTTCTGTACCAGGAGCATTTTTATTGTTTACCGATCTAGAGATCACAATTTCTTCTGTTAAGTGTGATCAGTCCACGGGTCATCATTACTTCTGGGATATTACTCCTCCCCAACAGGAAGTGCAAGAGGATTCACCCAGCAGAGCTGCATATAGCTCCTCCCCTCTACGTCACTCCCAGTCATTCTCTTGCACCCAACGACTAGATAGGATGTGTGAGAGGACTATGGTGATTATACTTAGTTTTATATCTTCAATCAAAAGTTTGTTATTTTAAAATAGCACCGGAGTGTGTTATTATCTCTCTGGCAGAGTTTGAAGAAGAATCTACCAGAGTTTTTGTTATGATTTTAGCCGGAGTAGTTAAGATCATATTGCTGTTTCTCGGCCATCTGAGGAGAGGTAAACTTCAGATCAGGGGACAGCGGGCAGATGAATCTGCATAGAGGTATGTAGCAGTTTTTATTTTCTGACAATGGAATTGATGAGAAAATCCTGCCATACCGATATAATGTCATGTATGTATACTTTACACTTCAGTATTCTGGGGAATGGTACTTCACTAGAATTACACTGTAAGAAATACATAAAGCTGTTTAATAACTAGAGATTATGTTTAACGTTTTTGCTGGAATGTAAAATCGTTTTCATTTACTGAGGTACTGAGTGAATAAATGTTTGGGCACTATTTTTCCACTTGGCAGTTGCTTAATCTGTTTTCTGACAGTTTCTGTTCTCCCTCACTGCTGTGTGTGAGGGGGAGGGGCCGTTTTTTGGCGCTTTTACTACGCATCAAATATTTCAGTCAGCAACTCATTGTATTCCCTGCATGATCCGGTTCATCTCTACAGAGCTCAGGGGTCTTCAAAACTTATTTTGAGGGAGGTAATTTCTCTCAGCAGAGCTGTGAGAATTATAGTTTGACTGAGATAAAAAAACGTTTATTCTGTAATTTGTTTCCTGCTTTCAGAATTTGTTATCTTTGCTAATGGGATTAAACCTTTGCTAAAGTTGTGTTGTTTACAAGGATTGAGGCTATAACTGTTTCAATTTATTAATTTTCAACTGTCATAGATCTTCTGTGCTTCTTAAAGGCACAGTACGTTTTAATATTATTCTAATTGAATTGTATTTCCAAGTTGCAAGTTTATTTGCTAGTGTGTTAAATATGTCTGATTCAGAGGATGATACCTGTGTCATTTGTTGCAATGCCAAAGTGGAGCCCAATAGAAATTTATGTACTAACTGTATTGATGCTACTTTAAATAAAAGTCAATCTGTACAAATTGAACAAATTTCACCAAACAACGAGGGGAGAGTTATGCCGACTAACTCGCCTCACGTGTCAGTACCTACATCTCCCGCTCAGAGGGAGGTGCGTGATATTGTAGCGCCGAGTACATCTGGGCGGCCATTACAAATCACATTACAGGATATGGCTACTGTTATGACTGAGGTTTTGGCTAAATTACCAGAACTAAGAGGTAAGCGTGATCACTCTGGGGTGAGAACAGAGTGCGCTGATAATATTAGGGCCATGTCAGACACTGCGTCACAGGTGGCAGAACATGAGGACGGAGAACTTCATTCTGTGGGTGACGGTTCTGATCCAAACAGACTGGATTCAGATATTTCAAATTTTAAATTTAAACTGGAAAACCTCCGTGTATTACTAGGGGAGGTGTTAGCGGCTCTGAATGATTGTAACACAGTTGCAATACCAGAGAAAATGTGTAGGTTGGATAAATATTTTGCGGTACCGACGAGTACTGAGGTTTTTCCTATACCTAAGAGACTTACTGAAATTGTTACTAAGGAGTGGGATAGACCCGGTGTGCCGTTCTCACCCCCTCCGATATTTAGAAAAATGTTTCCAATAGACGCCACCACAAGGGACTTATGGCAAACGGTCCCTAAGGTGGAGGGAGCAGTTTCTACCTTAGCTAAGCGTACCACTATCCCGGTGGAGGATAGCTGTGCTTTTTCAGATCCAATGGATAAAAAGTTAGAGGGTTACCTTAAGAAAATGTTTGTTCAACAAGGTTTTATATTGCAACCCCTTGCATGCATTGCGCCGATCATGGCTGCAGCGGCATTCTGGATTGAGTCTCTGGAAGAGAACATTGGTTCAGCTACTCTGGACGACATTACGGACAGGCTTAGAGTCCTTAAACTAGCTAATTCATTCATTTCGGAGGCCGTAGTACATCTTACTAAACTTACGGCGAAGAATTCAGGATTCGCCATTCAGGCACGCAGGGCGCTGTGGCTAAAATCCTGGTCAGCTGATGTTACTTCTAAGTCTAAATTGCTTAATATACCTTTCAAAGGGCAGACCTTATTCGGGCCCGGGTTGAAAGAGATTATCGCTGACATTACAGGAGGTAAAGGCCATGCCCTGCCTCAGGACAAAGCCAAAGCCAAGACTAGACAGTCTAATTTTCGTTCCTTTCGTAATTTCAAAGCAGGAGCAGCATCAACTTCCTCTGCACCAAAACAGGAAGGAGCTGTTGCTCGCTACAGACAAGGCTGGAAACCTAACCAGTCCTGGAACAAGGGCAAGCAGACTAGGAAACCTGCTGCTGCCCCTAAAACAGCATGAATTGAGGGCCCCCGATCCGGGATCGGATCTAGTGGGGGGCAGACTTTCTCTCTTCGCCCAGGCTTGGGCAAGAGATGTTCAGGATCCCTGGGCGCTAGAGATAATATCTCAGGGATACCTTCTGGACTTCAAATACTCTCCTCCAAGAGAGAGATTTCATCTGTCAAGATTGTCAACAATCCAGACAAAGAAAGAGGCGTTTCTACGCTGCGTACAAGAGCTCTTGTTAATGGGAGTAATCCATCCAGTTCCACGATCGGAACAGGGACAGGGGTTTTACTCAAATCTGTTTGTGGTTCCCAAAAAAGAGGGAACTTTCAGACCAATCCTGGACTTAAAGATCCTAAACAAATTCCTAAGAGTTCCATCGTTCAAGATGGAGACTATTCGGACAATTTTACCTATGATCCAAGAGGGTCAGTACATGACCACTGTAGATTTAAAGGATGCTTACCTTCACATACCGATTCACAAAGATCATTATCGGTACCTAAGGTTTGCCTTCCTAGACAGGCATTACCAGTTTGTGGCTCTTCCATTCGGATTGGCTACAGCTCCAAGAATCTTCACAAAGGTTCTGGGTGCTCTTCTGGCGGTACTAAGACCGCGGGGAATCTCGGTAGCTCCATACCTAGACGACATTCTGATACAAGCTTCAAGCTTTCAAACTGCCAAGTCTCATACAGAGTTAGTGCTGGCATTTCTAAGGTCACATGGATGGAAGGTGAACGAAAAGAAAAGTTCACTCGTTCCACTCACAAGAGTTCCCTTCCTGGGGACTCTTATAGATTCTGTAGAAATGAAGATTTACCTGACAGAGGACAGGCTAACAAGACTTCAAAGTGCTTGCCGCACCCTTCATTCCATTCAACACCCGTCAGTGGCTCAATGCATGGAGGTAATCGGCTTAATGGTAGCGGCAATGGACATAGTACCCTTTGCACGCTTACACCTCAGACCACTGCAACTGTGCATGCTAAGTCAGTGGAATGGGGATTACTCAGACTTATCCCCTTCTCTGAATCTGGATCAAGAGACCAGAAATTCTCTTCTATGGTGGCTTTCTCGGCCACATCTGTCCAGGGGGATGCCATTCAGCAGACCAGACTGGACAATTGTAACAACAGACGCCAGCCTTCTAGGTTGGGGTGCCGTCTGGAATTCTCTGAAGGCTCAGGGACAATGGAGTCAGGAGGAGAGTCTCCTGCCAATAAACATTCTGGAATTGAGAGCAGTTCTCAATGCCCTCCTGGCTTGGCCCCAGTTGACAACTCGGGGGTTCATCAGGTTTCAGTCGGACAACATCACGACTGTAGCTTACATCAACCATCAGGGAGGGACAAGAAGCTCCCTAGCTATGATGGAAGTATCAAAGATAATTCGCTGGGCAGAGTCTCACTCTTGCCACCTGTCAGCAATCCACATCCCGGGAGTGGAGAACTGGGAGGCGGATTTCTTAAGTCGTCAGACTTTTCATCCGGGGGAGTGGGAACTTCATCCGGAGGTCTTTGCCCAAATACTTCGACGTTGGGGCAAACCAGAGATAGATCTCATGGCGTCTCGACAGAACGCCAAGCTTCCTCGTTACGGGTCCAGATCCAGGGATCCAGGAGCAGTCCTGATAGATGCTCTGACAGCACCTTGGGACTTCAGGATGGCTTACGTGTTTCCACCCTTCCCGTTGCTTCCTCGATTGATTGCCAGAATCAAACAAGAGAGAGCATCAGTGATTCTAATAGCACCTGCGTGGCCACGCAGGACTTGGTATGCAGACCTGGTGGACATGTCATCCTGTCCACCTTGGTCTCTACCTCTGAAACAGGACCTTCTGATACAGGGTCCCTTCAAACATCAAAATCTAACTTCTCTGAAGCTGACTGCTTGGAAATTGAACGCTTGATTTTATCAAGACGTGGGTTTTCTGAGTCAGTTATTGATACCTTAATACAGGCTAGGAAACCTGTTACCAGAAAGATTTACCATAAGATATGGCGTAAATACCTATATTGGTGTGAATCCAAAGGTTACTCTTGGAGTAAGGTTAGGATTCCTAGGATATTGTCTTTTCTACAAGAAGGTTTAGAAAAGGGTTTATCTGCTAGTTCATTAAAGGGACAGATCTCAGCTCTGTCCATTCTGTTACACAAACGTCTGTCAGAAGTTCCTGACGTCCAGGCTTTTTGTCAGGCTTTGGCCAGGATTAAGCCTGTGTTTAAAACTGTTGCTCCACCATGGAGTTTAAACCTTGTTCTTAATGTTTTACAGGGCGTTCCGTTTGAACCCCTTCATTCCATTGATATAAAGTTGTTATCTTGGAAAGTTCTATTTTTAATGGCTATTTCCTCGGCTCGAAGAGTCTCTGAATTATCAGCCTTACATTGTGATTCTCCTTATTTGATTTTTCATTCGGATAAGGTAGTCCTGCGTACTAAACCTGGGTTCTTACCTAAGGTAGTTACTAACAGGAATATCAATCAAGAGATTGTTGTTCCTTCTTTATGCCCAAATCCTTCTTCAAAGAAGGAACGTCTACTGCAGAACCTGGATGTAGTCCGTGCTCTAAAATTTTACTTACAGGCAACTAAGGAATTTCGACAAACGTCTTCTCTGTTTGTCATTTACTCTGGGCAGAGGAGAGGTCAAAAAGCTTCCGCTACCTCTCTTTCTTTTTGGCTTCGTAGCATAATTCGTTTAGCTTATGAGACTGCTGGACAGCAGCCTCCTGAAAGAATTACAGCTCATTCTACTAGAGCTGTGGCTTCCACTTGGGCCTTCAAGAATGAGGCCTCTGTTGAACAGATTTGCAAGGCTGCAACTTGGTCTTCTCTTCATACTTTTTCCAAATTTTACAAATTTGACACTTTTGCTTCATCGGAGGCTATTTTTGGGAGAAAGGTTCTTCAGGCAGTGGTTCCTTCTGTATAAAGAGCCTGCCTATCCCTCCCGTCATCCGTGTACTTTTGCTTTGGTATTGGTATCCCAGAAGTAATGATGACCCGTGGACTGATCACACTTAACAGAAGAAAACATAATTTATGCTTACCTGATAAATTCCTTTCTTCTGTAGTGTGATCAGTCCACGGCCCGCCCTGTTTTTAAGGCAGGTAAATATTTTTTAATTTATACTCCAGTCACCACTTCACCCTTGGCTTTTCCTTTCTCGTTGGTCCTTGGTCGAATGACTGGGAGTGACGTAGAGGGGAGGAGCTATATGCAGCTCTGCTGGGTGAATCCTCTTGCACTTCCTGTTGGGGAGGAGTAATATCCCAGAAGTAATGATGACCCGTGGACTGATCACACTACAGAAGAAAGGAATTTATCAGGTAAGCATAAATTATGTTTTTCCATCTTATAATGATCATATTAATTTGCCTATGTTTCATATGTCCTCAAGTATTAGACATGTATGTTGTGTAGTTTAACCACACTTGTAAATAAGTATATTTTATTTTAAGATTTTTTTTATCAACCAATTATTTCATAAAGAAAATTTATATTAGAAGAAATATTATTATTATTTTTATTTTATATATTATTATTTTTTTATATATATTTTAACCAGATCATCATGAAATCTTGCTCTGGAATTGATTATAAGGAATTTTATATTTTCCTTAAAATAATTGCTGAACACAGAATTCAAGTATTACAAACTTCCAATGAGGCGGATACATATTATACAAGCTGTTGTGGCAAGGAATCTCTGATATATCCCGGACATTTGCACTATGTGTTTGACCTTGAGAAGACTATGGACATTTTGTCATCATTGATAAATAATGAAGATTTCAAAAGACTGGACAAAGAATCTCTCTCTCCTCCTCCTGAGGAATTATTGCAGAGTTTGAAGACTGCAATTGCTCATAGAACACATCATTTAAACCGACATTAAGATATATATATATATATATATATATATATATATATATATATATATATATATAATTTACATCAGTAACTAATGCATTTTAAAATGACTGCATACTAAATAAATGTTTTACAACCATTGAAACTGATATTTTGCCTTCACATTTTGCATTAGTCTTTAAGAAAACCCTCATTTGCTGATACATTTTAGGGACAGACAGATATAAATGACCTTCAGCTCAGATCAAACAAGCACTGTGAAACATGTTGTAGGTACGGGGATCTAATATCTAGAGCATCAACTCCATCCTTTCTATGGATAGTGAAAGAAAACACAATTCCCTTCTATTGGCAGTGAGAGTCCACAAGAACATTCATAACCTAGGGAAATTACTCTACCTGGCCACCAGGAGGAGGCAAGGACACTCCAAACAAAGCTATAAATATCCCTCCCACTTCCCCCACCCTCTCAGTAGTTCTTTGTCTTGTATCATGGAGGTAGACAGAGAGATGTGCTTTGTAAAGAAGAAATTAAGTTTATCATGGATTGACTTTAATTGAGAGCCAGGGATCATATAACCATATAAATCTAATTAGAGTATTGATATATATAATATTGATTGACGCTGGGCCTCCCATACCTCTTTCCAGTCTAACCCCTAGTCCCCTGTCTGATAACGTGGTGTGTCTCACACTAAATTACAGAGTTATCATAGGTAAGTTGTCCCCTCTCTCATGGCAACTTGTCTAATAGAGAGGTGGTGTAAAGTTGTGTCCCTGTGGCTACACTAGGTGCACTGTGTACATCCTGGCCCCTTTTAATGCAGGCAGTGACATATCATAAGCAGAACAGTGTACCGGGTATCCAGCCATATTTATACAGTTGAGAGGGGAGCTCTTCAGGCACGCTGGTATACAGGACACAGACAGGCATTTTGTCCTAATGCATGGACCTACGACACCCAGACATATGTCACGCAGGGGTGTTTCTGATACGTACGCACCAGACCTCGCTACTGGGTTCTTCAGTTACTTAATTTACAACTGTGCTGGCCCACCCTTCATTTGGTGGGATATTGTCACTACTACAGCCCACAGGCCTTTAATTGATACAGGCCACAGCGGTGGGGGGAGAAACAGATTCCTGCTGTAGGCAGAGCTTTCGCACCATTTCCGATTCATATCAACTGCGCATCAAACCTGTGGGAGAGCAGCTGCAACACGGCTTGGCAGGACCAGAGGTGGTAAGACTCCCTAAACAGGGCTTAAAGGGGAACAGTTGATTGGTGCATAGGAAACCAGGTACTCCACAGTGAAGCTTATGATTGTTGCCACAATCGTCATTACCCAACACAATATTATGTATGACTACTCTAATAGAGTCTGGAGGAATCTTCCTCTGTAAATTCCATTGACAACAGTAAATGCATGCTTTACAAATTAATTACTGTATTCCCTCCAGCACAACTATGCAATTGTTGCCTAGCATATGTCCTGACGTCTTATTCAGGAGGCCCAAGCGGACAGACTGCTGAGGAGCTCCTGCGTGACCTGTCTCCAGCAGGCTCTACTATGGCTTTTCAAATCTCGGCTGATGCAGACATCCCTGTCCAACAGCCTATGAATGCCACCACATTCATTCCAGAACAGAGAGTGGTACGACCCCGGCTGGGGTGGGCCTTTTACCTAATTACCTCACTGCCAAAATACAGGCTGCTGTGTCTGCTGCCTTGAGTGCTAGGCCAGTATCAGGGAAGAGGAAGGTTAAACATTTCTCTCCAGTACGTAGTCCATGTGCAGTGGCGGAGGCTGTGTCCGACAGATTTGGTGTAACCTGCTGATGACAACCCCTTAGTTAGCTCTAAAGGTGAACTTCCTTCCTCTGACCCTCCTGAAGGAGAGTCGGTAGAGGACTCTGAGGAGGTACGATTAGTTTAAAGTGGAGCAGCTCCAGCTTCTGCTTAAAGGGACAGTCTAGTCAAAATTAAACTTTTATGATTAGATAGGGCATGTCATTTTAAACAACTTTCCAATTTACTTTTGTCATCAAATTTCCTTTATTCTCTTGGTATTCTTAGTTGAAAGCTAAACCTAGCTAGGCTCATATGCTTATTTCTATACCCTTGAAGGCCGCCTCTTATCTGAATGCATTTTACACTTTTTTAACATCTAGACAGCGTTAATTCATGTGTGCCATATAGATAACGTTGTGCTCATGCACATGGAGTTACCTAGGAGTCAGCATTGATTGGCTAAGAAACAAGTCTGTCAAAATAACTGAGATAAGGGGGCAGTCTGCAGATGCTTAGATACAAGGTAATCACAGAGGTAAAAAGTATATTAATATAACAGTGTTGGTTATGCAAAACTGGGGAATGGGAAATAAAGAGATTATCTATTTTTTAAACAATAACAATTCTGGAGTAGACTGTCCTTTTAAAAGGGTTCTATCTACCCTGGGGATCCCGGTGGCAAAACCGAAGAGAGAGTCCCCCACGGCTACCTGGAAACCCACCCAGTGGTGGAATAAAAACAAACAGCCCGAGAAGGCTTTCCAGGATAATAAGTCAGCATGATGGCATCATCCCTGACCTGGGACCAGGTCATGTAGGAGGCAGACTTTCTATGTTGCAGAGGGAATGGGTTCAGTTCATCCAAGACCTTTGGGTGCTGAACAATGTTTGCTGGACAATGTTTGCCAGGGATAGAGAATAAGCTTTTAGTTCTGTCCCCCAAGGGACTGCTTCTTGCTGAGAGCATCAGGAAACTAATCTGCTGTGTGTGAGTGGTGGTTCCAGTTCCCCCATCAGAGAAGGGAAAAGGGTTCTACTCCAATCTCTTAGTGTTTCCCAAAAAAAGGGCAGATTCCGGCCTATTTTGGTCCTGAAAGGACTCAACAGATTCATAATAGTTCCCACCAGCAAGATGGAAACGATAAGATCCATCCTTCCCCTGGTTCAAGAGGGTCAGTTCATGTCTACAATAGACCTAAAGGACGCATACCTTCACATTCTGATACACAGATCATTACCGTTTCCTACGGTTCGCCTTTGTAGACTTCCAGTTTGCACACTTCCAGTTTGTTGCGCTTCCATTTGGACTGGCTATGGCACCCCAAATGTTCACCAAGGTGCTGGGGGGTCTGCTGGCTGCAGTTCGTCTGCAGGGGATCGCAGTAGCTCCATACCTGGACGTCATTCTGGTTCAGACTCCCTCTTTGCCAGTGGCTTAGGACCACACGCAGAGGTTACTCTCGTGCCTTCGGGCGCACAGTTGGAAAGTCAATCTTGATTAGAGCTCCCTTGTCCCGGTAACAAGGGTAACTTTTTTGGGAACAATTATAGACTCTGTCAATATGTGCATTTACCTCACAGATCAGTGCAGAGAGAAGCTTCAGAAGGCTTGTCACCTGCTTCAGTCCACTGCTCATCCTTCAGTGGCATAATGCATTAAGGTGATGGGTCTAATGGTTGCGGCATCGGATGCTTGTACCGTTTGCTCGCTTTCATCTGAGACCACTATAGTTGTGTATGCTCAGAGAATGGAATAGAGATCATTCAGATCTGTTGCAGATAATCTGTCTGGACGAGAAGGAGTCTTGCCTAGTGGCAATCCCCAACTCCAGTTCTAGGAACATCTTTCTGTCACCCCTCTTGGGTAACAATCTCCACAGACTCGAGTCTGTCCGGCTGGGGTTCAGTGTGGGGTTCTCTGAGAGCCCAAGGAACTTGGTATCTCTTCCGATCAACATTCTCGAGTTGAGAGCTATATACAATGCGCTTTTAGCTTGGCCTCAGCTGTGTTCTGTCTGTTATATCCAGTTCCAATCTGACATCACATCAACCATAAGGGAGGCACACAGAGCTCTCTGGCGATGCAGGAGCTGTCTCAAATCCTGCTATGGGTGGAGAGACATCAATGTAAAAAACCACTAATCACATCCCAGGTGTGGAGAATTGGAAAAGCTGATTTCCTGAGCAGACAGACTCTCCATTCAAGGGAGTGGTGTCACGCCGCTCCTGCCAGCTCCTGTATCGCCGCTCCTGTTGCCTTGGCCGTTTCCATGGATGCGGCGGTTCCTGTGGGCATGTGGTGATGATGTCACTTCCATTCTGATGCTGGCCGGATCACCTGGGGGCCCTCTTTTGGCGCGGATCTGCGCCTATGTAAGTTTGAGGATTTCTTTCCTCTGTGCCCAAGTATAGGTTGTATTGTGCTCCCTGGGTGCTAGTGTTATTGTTCTTGAACTGCTGTTTGCCTTATTGATGCTGAACTTTTCCTGTCTGTGACCACTCTACTGATTAACCCTGAACTGCTGATTGCCTTATAGATGCTAAACTCTGCTTGTATGTGACCACTCTCTGATTAACCCCTGAACTGCTGATTCCCTTACTGTTGCTGTACCCTGTTTGTCTCTGACCATTCTTCTGTTTAACCCCTGAACTGCTGGTTCTCTGGATTACCTTGTTGTTGCCGAACTCTGCTTGCCCGACTACTCTCCAATTAACCCCTCTGGTGCTGTGGAGGATTGCCTTGTTGTTGCTGAACTCTGCTTGCCTGACTACTCTCCTATTAACCCCTCTGGTGCCGTGAAGGATTGCCCTCTCTGCTGTGAGTGCCACTTACCTCATTTAATTATCTGTTCTCTTGTTCTGGGATATTTCCTTATCCTTCCACTTGACGCTGGAATAAGAAGACTACTTGTTAAGTTTGGTCTGATAGGGAAATATCCCACGAGCATTACAAGTGGTCCCTGAATCAGGAGGTGTTTCTGGAAATAACTCGCAAATGGGGTATTCCTGGCATAGATCTGATGGCTTCCCGCTTCAATGCCAAGCTTCCAAAGTATGAATCAAGGTCCAGGGATCCTCAGGCGGAGCTTGCGAACGTTCTAGCAGTCCCGTGGAACTTCAACCTAATTTATCTGTTTCCACTGATTGTTCTCCTGCCTTGAATGGTTGCTTTGATCAAGCAGGAGGGAATACCAACTAGTCTGATAGCCCCTGCATGGCCATGCGGGACTTGGTACACATACCTAGTGGACATGTCTTCTGCTCATCCTTGGCAGTTGCCTCTTCGTCAGTACCTTCTGACTCAGGGCCCGTTCTTTTATCAAAACCTACATACTCTGAGGCTGATTGCCTGAAGATTGAACAATTGATCTTATCTCAGAGAGGCTTCTCTGACAGTGTGATTGATACTCTTATCCATTCTCACAATCCTGTCACCATCTACTACAAGGTCTGGAGGACTTATCTTCCTTGGTGTGACCAGTGAGGTTTCTCTTGGCGTAGAGTGAAGACTCCATGTATTCTACAGTTTCTCAAGGAGGGTCTGGAAAAGGGCCTGACGGACAGTTCTATCAAGGATCAGATCTCTGCCCTTTCTATTTTGTTTTACAAGAAATTGTCTAGTTTGCCAGATGTTCAGGCGTTTGTTCAGGCTTTGGTCAGAATCTGACCTGTTTTCAAACCTGTTGTTCCTCCTTGTAGACTAAATTTTGTGTTTTAATTTCTTTAGAGGTCTCCGTTTGAACCTCTGCATGCTGTAGATATTAAGTTGCTCACTTGAAAAATGGCTTTCTTGTTAGCTATTTCCTCTGCTAGCAGAGTGTCAAAGCTTTCGGCTTTAATGTGTGATCCTCCGTATCTGGTGATTCATCAGTAAAAGGCTGTTTTGAGGACTCAACTAGGTTTTCTACCCAAGATAGGTAATACTCGCAACATCAACCAGGAGATTGTTGTTCCTTCACTTTGTCCCAATATATCATCCTCCAAAGAGAGATTGTTACATAATTTGGATGTGGTCAGAGCGTTGGAGTTTTACCTTTACGCTACAAAGGAGTTTTGTCAATCTTCTTCCTTATTCATCCTGTATACTGGTAAGCGCAAGGGGCAGAAGGCCTCAGCAGTCACTATTTCCTTTTGCATTTTCTACTATTTGGGCCTTTAAGAATGAGACCTCAGTTCAACAGATCTGCAAAACTGCAACTTGGTCTTCATTACACACTTTCACAACGTTCTATAAATTTTATGTTTTTGCCTTAGCAGAGGCATCTTTTGGGAGAAGGGTTCTACAAGCGGTGGTACAACATAGTACTTAGAACTGCCTTCCCTACTTTTTCCATCCCTAACATTCATGGACTCCAGTTTGGGTATTGGTTATGAATGCTCTAATGGACTCTCACTGCCATTAGAAGAAAATTAAAATTTATGTTTACTTGATAAATTAATTTCCTTCTTGGCAGTAAGAGTCCACAAACCCGCCCGGATGCTAAATGTGTAGTGGTGGCAGTCGGTTTTTTGCACCTCTGTACCCCTTGTATCTCTCTTCAATTTTCCTTATCCTTGACTTGAACTACTGAGAGGGTAGGGGAAGTGGGAGGGATATTTATAGCTTTAGAATATAACAGAGGGGCACCTCACATGCAGGATCATCAAACACAAATATGAACACAATATAATATAGGCCAAATGGGTACTCACATATTAATAGAGCACACCAATGTGCTAGTAGGTGCAGGCTGTAGAATTATCGGGTGTAACAGCTCACCCACAGCTGGGATTTTAAGTGCACTGCAATGGATATAAAGCATAGATAGAAGGCACTACATGTGCACATCAATCAGAGTATAACCATATATTTTGCTAATGTCAAAAAATGTATTCAATGAAAGATGGAATGTAAATCATTGTGGGTAACTGAAAATCATTACTGATGAGATGCAATATAAAATGAAATGTATATATATATATATATATCTCTGTTATTTTAGAGATGTATTATGAAATTAAATGTATATTTCTTTTCTATGTTACCATTTGTGGGTATAGGATATATGTTGCTTATTAAGATTGCTGCTCCATATATGTGATGTAAGATAGGGCATACAGCTTTAGTGGTCATATGGGTAGAATCTGAGTGTAGAGCCTGAATATGCAGGTGTATGCAACTAATCAATTAGAGAACACGCCCCCTAAAAGGGAGGCTATGGTTCATTTGAGTTAGGTAGGAGCTATATAAAGCAGGTGTATTGGTATTGGTAAGGTGTATACTATGGCCTTATAGCGCCGAGAAATGCGTTGCATGTATAGGGGGACATTTGGATACCCTTATTCCACTTTTGTATTTGTTTTTAAACCTTTTTAATAAATACCATATTTTACAAAAATCCAAATTGAGTGGAAAGACCTTACCTGCCTGTGATTATTGAGTTACTATTGGAGTACCATTATTGGCACTTCCCTACACCTGGATCCTGCTCATTGTGAGAACCACAGTGGGGTGAGCTGACACACCTGCTATAAATCTGTCAGTCTGCATCTACCAGCACATTGGTGTGCTTGGTGAATATGTGAGTACCCATTTGACATTAGCAAAATATATGGTTATACTCTGATTGATCTGCACATGTAGTGCCTTCTATCTATGCTTTATATCCATTGCAGCGCACTGAAAATCCCAGCTGTGGGTGAGCTGTTACACCCGATAATTCTACAGCCTGCACCTACTAGCACATTGGTGTGCTCTATTAATATGTGAGTACCCATTTGGCCTATATGATATCAAGTTCATATTTGTGTTTGATGATCCTGCACATGAGGCGCCCCTCTGTACTTCTTTATATTCTACTGCTTTAACCCGGATCAATCGGTGACAAGGAGGCAGCCAACATACGAAAATATTTTGTTCACTTGGGACATTTCTTTGTAAAATCTATATGTATAATTAATATGGTTATTTGTATATTATACATTGTATCAGACATACTGTATACTGCCAACTATTAAAAAGACACTGAACCCAATTTTTTTTTCTTTTGTGATTCAAATAGAACATGACATTTTAAGCAACTTTCTAATTTACTCCTATTATCAAATTTCCTTCATTCTCTTGGTATCTTTAAGCAGTTTTACTCTTTTACAAGCACCCCCTTAGATTGTATTATATTTATAGCTTTGTTTGGGATGTCTTTGCCTCCTACTGGTGGCCAGGTAGAGTAATTCCCATAGGTTATGAATGTTCTCGTGGACTCTCACTGGCAAGAAGGAAATTAATTTATCAGGTAAGCATAAATTTTATTTTTCATATGAGCGGGCAAAATAATGCATGATTAAATATTTTATGGAGAAGTATATGTTGATTGTAATGCATATCATGTTTAAAAAGGCATTAAAATACTTAATAATTAGGACAGTTTTGCAGCTGCTCCTTGTTCTAGCTGTCTTATCCTTTTTGTAAACCTGGGATTATGTCCTGTACAATCATATTTATTATTACTACGTACATTTGTTATTGTGTTCCCTCAGTGTACAAGATAATGTGCAATATCACTGATTAATGACTCAGCCTTTTAAGGATATTTGTTAAATGTTTGAGGCTTTTATTTAAACAACACTGTATAAGTTTTACTCTTAACTTTGTTATGACAATTATGTAATAAAGATATTTATTTTAATGATGCACTGTTTTCTGTCAAACTTCATGACTGCAGATAGCACATAAAGCTAACATTCCTTATTACTGCAGATAGCGCATAAAGCTAACATTCCTTATTACTGCAGATAGCGCATAAAGCTAACATTCCTTATTACTGCAGATAGCACATAAAGCTAACATTCCTTATTACTGCAGATAGCGCATAAAGCTAACATTCCTTATTACTGCAGATAGCGCATAAAGCTAACATTCCTTATTACTGCAGATAGCGCATAAAGCTAACATTCCTTATTACTGCAGATAGCGCATAAAGCTAACATTCCTTATTACTGCAGATAGCGCATAAAGCTAACATTCCTTATTACTGCAGATAGCACATAAAGCTAACATTCTTTCCTAAGTGTACAGACGGGTACACTTAGGAATTGTCATATGACAGGTAAAATGGGGGAGCTGGAGCTCTTAGTAGCAGAAGATGACTATGATATTATCAGTGTAACTGAAACCTGGTGGGATGATTCACATGACTGGACAGTTAACTTAGAGGGTTACACTTTATTTAGGAGAGACAGGATTGCTAAAAGGGGTGGAGGAATTTGCATGTATATTAAACCTGACCTTAAACCAGCAATAAGGGAAGATATTTATGATGATACGGGTGATAATGTAGAGACCCTGTGGGTTGAAATAAGGAGTGGGGACAACAATCCTAACAAAATATTACTAGGAACATGCTACAAGACCCCCAACATTAGTGACATGGATGAAATCAACTACTAATGTAAATAGGAAAGGCTGCTAATAATAACAGTGCTGTAATTATGGCAGATTTTAACTACCCCGAAAAACTGGGCCAATGAAACTAGT